>NW_028270148.1:61771074-61924907 GCF_037043375.1 Chiloscyllium plagiosum
ATGAAGGTAATTTAAAGAAATCATGTTTGCAATGCTGGAAGAACTGGCTTTGGTGAGGATTCTTCTATGTTTGCCTGAAGATTGCTGGGAATGCTTCAGCCTTATCTTTTGCATTTATATGTTGGGCTCTTCTATCATTGAGGATGGGAATACTTGTGGAACCTCCTCCAATGAGTTGCTGAATCAAAACTGGATGTGGCAGGATTGCAGAGCTTAGACCTAATCTATTAATTGTGGGATCACTTAGATTAGATTCCCTACAGTGTGGAAATAGGCCATTTGGCCCAACAAGTTCATACCTACCCTCCGAAGAGTAACCCACCCAGACCCATTTCCCTCTGACTAATGCACCTAACACTATGGGCAATTTAGCATGGCCAATTCACCTGAGGAAACCGGAGCACCTGGAAGAAACCCAAGCAGACACAGGGAGAACGTGCAAACTCCACATAGACAGTTGCCTGAGGCTGGAATTGAACCCGGGTCCCTGGCACTGTGAGGTTGCAGTGCTAACCACTGAGCCACGGTGCTTCCCCCCCCCATCCCCCAATCACCATGCCCCCGGTCACTGTGCCGCTCTGTCTTTAGCTGTTTATGCTGTTTAGCATGCAAGTAGTCCTGTTTGGTAGCTTCACCAGGTTGACCCCTCATTTTCAGTTATGCCTGGTGGTGCTCCAGGCATGCACTCCTGCATTCTGAACTGAACCAGGGTTGATACTTTGGCTCGATGATAATGGTTGAATGGGAGATATGCCAGACTCTGAGGTTGCAGATTGTGCTGGAGTGCAATTCTGCTGCTGTTGATGGCCCACAGCGCCTCATGGATGTCCAGTCTTGAGTTGCTAGATCAGTTTAAAGTCTATCTCATGTAGCACGGTCATAGTGCCACAAAACACAATGAAGGTTATGCTCACTCAATGTGAAGGTGGAACTTCATCTCTATAAGGACTGTACAGTAGTCTGAATGGTGTCCAAGCCTTGCATATGTGAATATGGACTCCTCCGTTATCCATGGAGTCATGAATGCTTGCAGTTATGGATATCTATGTTAACCAAGTTCACACACAGCTATTCCTGGAATTACAGCTCCTATGGAGATCTTCAAGGGCAATGGAAGTACTTATGTGTGTGTTGGAGTTTGCCAATGACCAGAAACTATAAGCAGACATTTCCTGATAAGTGCATGTGGTTGTCTTGTTATAGGAGGTTAACCATATATCAGGCAGTTGGAGGAACAAAATGTGTACAATCAAAATTATTTATTAGGTTATTACAGTTTTGATTTGCATTTTGGTATTGCAGACATAAATAATTGTAATTTCAAAGTTACAAGTTATTTTTCACTTACATTTCAGTTTAAACCACTAATTATGGAAATGCCTATCTCAAAATGTTAAACTGAGATTGAATGTGCTGACCCGTGCCTAGCACACCTGTGAATCTCAGAACTATACTCCCATTTCCTACCCCATCAAGGGACTACATACCCCACCATCTCAGGAATATGGTTGCCAACTCTGTATTGAGATGATATCCCCTCCCTGCCATCTCAAGAATGTATCCTTTCCTTGTGTGTCTCAGGGATTACACCTGAATACCTCCCCCAACTCTGCGTGTTTCTAATCACACCCTAAACACCATCTTCTTTAGCCCACTTCTGTCAGGACTAGACACTCCCTCTGCTACATACCACCCCATCCCCTCCCCTATCATTCCACTTTCATCTCGTGACTACACAATTCTTCCCCCCCCCAATTCTTCCCTCTTCTTCACTGCACAGACCCTCCTCTACACACTCTCATCTCAGTGTATTCACCTACCCCGTCCCTGTCACAGGAGTACATAAACTGTCCCCACTCCCATATCCCCCTACACACAGACACGCCCACACGCATGTAGGCACATGTGCACACACAAGTGCTGGAAGGGAAATTAAGAAAATCGGGTGAGGAGGAGCTTTGAGAGGGGCAGGAGAGCGGGGTAAAAAAGGGAGTGTGAAAAGAGGGGGTGAGGCTGAGGAGACAAGAGAAGGTGGGAAGGAGAGGAGTGCTGAGGACAAACAGATTGGTTGGAAGAAGATTGGAGGAGAAAGATTGGAGGAGAGGGGGAGTGGAGGAGCTTGGAGAAGGGATGGACCAAAGGGGTTAAATAGGAAAGGGCTAGAATATAGTTGGGAGGAGGGGAGAAGAGAAAAGGAATAGAGGTAAGTAGGAGGTGAGAGAGGTGGGTAGGAATATGGGATGGGGATGAGTAAAGAGGGAAATGTCGAAGAGAGAGTAGAAGGTGATGGTGGGACAGGTAGGCAGAGGTAACAAGTGAGGTTCAGTTAGAGAGAGATGAGGGAGGAGGAGTTTGGGGAAGGGGAGAAGTTGGGGAAGAGAGTAGAGGGGGAAAGGTGAGAATGGAGTGGGATTGGGTGGAGGGGACCTACAGGGGAGCTAAAGGGCGATCAGGAGAAGAGGAACAGGTCAGGGCGGGGAAATGGCCCACAAAGAAGAGAGGACTATGCCACTATATAACCTAATAACAATTTCTATAGGACATTGTGCTAGTTAGTGCTAATTCTGATAACAAATGTAACTAATATCAACAACACTCTAATGATCACGGGACTTGAGAAAATGCCTGAAACTGTGTGCTGTTTATCTAAGGTGTTTCTTCTTTGTCATTTACAGGCTGTAGGATTGCATTGGTGCTTTTCTTTCTAGCTTCATTTCTTGTCAGATGATTCCAAGCATTGAGTATAGGTGTTGAGAGGTCATGTTGCAGCTGTACAGGACATTGATTATGCCACTTTTGGAATATTGTGTGCAATTCTGATCTCCCTCCTATAGGAAGGATGTTGTGAAACTTGAAAGAGTTCAGAAAAAAATTACAATGATGTTGCCAGGGTTGGAGGATTTGAGCTATAGAGAGATGCCGAATAGACTGGGCTGTTTTCCCTGGAGCATCAAAGGCTGAGAGGTGACCTTATAGAGGTTTATAAAATCATGAGGGGCATGGCTAGGGTAAATAGACAAGGTCTTTTCCCTGTGGTGGAGGAGTCCAGAACTAGAGGGCATAGGCTTTGGGTGAAAGGGGAAAGATTGAAAAGGGACCTAAGAGGCAACTTTTTCATGCAGAGGGTGGTGCGTTTATGGAATGAGCTGCCAGAGGAAGTGATGCAGGCTGATACAACTACAACATTTAAAACGCACCTGAGTGGGTATATGATTAGGAAGGGTTTAGAAGGATGTGGACCAAGTGCTGGCAAATGGGACTAGATTAGGTTGGGATATCTGGTCAGCATGGACAAGTTGGACTGAAGGGTCTGTTTCTGAGCTGTACATTTCTATGACTCTATGACTCTTAAGTTATTTCAGTGGAACAGCTTTGACCATATTAAAGGCATATAAATGTTTGCAGTTTATGTGGTTTGAGCATTATGATTTCATTTCAGGGTCACTGATTTCAATAAACCTTTTTTAGCTGTCAAGTGATGAGTGAATGAATGTTTTAGAATGCAGCCCATCACAAATAAGCACAATATAATGCTGTTGAGCACAGAATGTTGTCAAAAATTTATGGTCAGGTTTCCTATAGGACATTAGTGAATCAGATGCATTTTTACAACAATTGACGATAGCTGTTATGGTCACTTTCACTGAGCCTGACATTGTATTACAGACAATTTTTTGAGTTACTGTTTTTCCCTTGTTCATTCCTGCAGTATCATATAATAGATCACTCTGATGCCATATTTGTATTGGTAGGACAAAAGCGAAATACTGCAGATAAGAGAGAACTGGAATATAAACAGAAAGCACTGGAAATATTCATAAGTCAGGTAGCATTTGTACAGCTTCTAAAGCCTGTCTGTCGTTTGGTAAAATGTTGAGTCATGATGTCTTTAATTCTCAATTTCTCTTTTGACCTTGTCAGACTCCCATGAGACTGTCTAACAAGTGACCTGATCAGACAATAGCTATAAAACAATAAAGCTTTGCTGTTACAGTTAAGATATAATCTGAACTCCTTCCACTGTTATCAATTCCTGCTATTCTTTGCCTATTGTTAATTTAAGGAACTTAATATTTGAAAAAAAATCTTTCCTTAGTGTGGATAACAATTGCTTATGAATGTATGATTCATATAGCTGCAAATGAACAAATGTTAAGCTATATTTACCTTACTGCAAAACATTACCCTGGTAACAGAGCTGTTGATTAGTAGCTGTTGATTGTTATTAAACTGTATGCCTCACTACTTAGGATTATTAAACACTGAGAAGCTGAATCACTGTTTTGATTTATTTGCTATATTTGCCACCCCCACATTTCTATTTATGTTTCTCATGTTTTGGTTGTACAATGGATTGGGAAGGGGAGATGCAAGCCTGGCAATGAAGGAGGTCTGCTATCAAATAGCCCTAAATTGAAGTCGCAAAATTTTCTTCCCCATTAGGTATTATACTGTCATTCATCCTCCAACACCTGACTACATTATGTCGTGGCAGAGACGCAGGTGAGGGAAATCAGCTAATTTTTCTGATTTTGTTTTATTCATTCACAAGAGGAGGGCGTTGCTGGCTAGGTTAGCATTTATTGTCTGTTCCTAATTGTGCAGAAGGCAGTTAAGAGTTAACCACATTGCTGTGGGGCTGGAGTCACATGTAAGCCAGACTAGGTAAGTTTCCTTCCCTAAAAGACAGTAGTGATACAGATGGGTTTTTCCAACAATTAATAATGGATTCATTGTCATTATTAGGACTCTTAATTCCAGATTTTTTTTATTGACTTCAAAGTTCACCACCTGCCATGGCAGGATTCGAACTCAGATCCCCAGACATTATTTGGGTTTCTGGGTTAACAGTGCAGCAATAAAACCACTAGACCATCACCTCCCCAACAGCAACAGGATTGTTACATTAGTATTAGGATTGTGCTAGGATGGTGGGACTCAGAAATTATGGAAGGATGAGTAACATTTCTTGGGAGAGAAGGAGACACCCTAATTTTGGGAACCTCCTTTTGTGCACTCATACCCCAAGAAGATCTCCTGAAATCTCATTCGGTTTTATGTATATATTTTCTCAAAACATATTCTTCGTTGCATTTGGCTTTTTAAGTAGTTTCAAAGAAATTCCTAAACTATAAGAAATGCTTATTACCTAAGACAGTGAGGTACACAAAGGTCTATACCATCACAAATGCTAGCAGTCACTTGAAATGAAGCAGTTCACTGTAGCATGACAGGATTTACCCTCATTGGTGTACTCCTACTGTCAAGGGGTTAACAACTTGCAGCTATAACTGAGTCCAACCCAGGAATATGGGCAGAATCATGTGTGAAGTCAGCAAACCCATGAGACAAAGACCACCGGACCCACTTCCAGACTGCCTAGTCTAAAATAAGACATGTTGCTGTAATTTGGATGGTATCCAAGAGGAAAACAATTTAATGCAAGTTCATTGGTTCCCTCGATTGCACTCCCAAGGTAAGATTCTTGTTGTTTCTACAGTAGTCTATTGACCTACCTGTGCTCCTATATTATATTCCTTTTTGTAAGTCACTGTCTTAGGTAATAAGCATTTCTTATTGTTTAGGAATTTCTTTGAAACCACTTAAAAAGCCAAATGCAACCAAGAATATGTTTTGAGAAAACATATACATGTAATTGAATGAGATTTCAGGAGATCTTCTTGTAGTAGGAGTGCAAAAAATTAGGTTGCCAAAGTTAGGTTGTCTCCTCTCCTGAGAAATGCTATGTGTCTTTCCATAATTTCTGAGTCCCACCATCCTAGCACAGTCCTAGTACCCCTGCTACCTGTATCTCCTATAGGTAAATATTTGTGGATATCTACCTATCCACAAATTGGATAGAAAGATACCTGGATCAGATCTATGCCACCACCCACCATGGCCTTGTAAAATTACCCTTTGTGATGATGGTAGACATCTGACTTGCTGGACTATAACCCTTGAATATTGAAAACTTTCAACTGTTTAAAAACAATAATCCAATCTTTAGATAAGTTCTTAAATTTTATTTTTGAATTGTGTAACAAATCATAACACTTTTAACAATAAAATCTTCAATTCCACAATTATTACCTTATCCATTTTTTGCATATATAGTTTCCATTATCTCCTATTGCATGTATGTTACAACATCACACAAATAACTATTACAGGTATTGTCCTATACAGACATATTAGCTTTTATTTAATATCTATCCTATTATCCATGAAATAATTAAACAGTATTGGCGTCCTTCCTCCGAAGCTTAGAAGCTTAGCTCCGAAGATAGAAAATATAAATAGCTTTCTTTTGTATTTCAGTATTAATTGCATAACATAAAAAAAAGCAAGAAAGCAGAAACATTTTACTGATTGCTAGGGAGGTGATAAATCAATGATGTACAATATCAAGTGAGAAACCAGAAGAACCTTCAGAGCTTTTGTCCATGCCATTTTATTGCAACTACCTAATGATAAAGTGTTTCTATGTTTGTCATTGAATGGACAGCAGTGGATATGGTACAGATATGAATGAAACAATTTCAATTCAGTTCAAAGATCGAGTTTTAGAGAATTCACAGCTTTAATAAGGAAACACTTTGTTCTCTTCTGTCTCTCATATTTCAGCTGCACTTGATTCCTACCATCGGAGAGCAGTTTGAAGTAGATGCATGACAAATTATAAGCCAATGATGCAATTCAGACCCAGCATTGTTTTGATTGAGGCCTGTTGATGATTGATGTCACACAAAGTTGACTGAAATAACTCCACAGATACCAGTATTCTATCACCAAGTCACCCTTTCTTTACACATGAACAGTCCTGGTCTTTAGTATTTCTCTTCAGAGTCAGCTATCAGAGCGGCAATATCTCTGACAATCCTGTTTATATCTGTCAGCTAGGACTCCCTGATTGGACCAGATTAACAGCCCCGATCAGGGAACTCTTAATCAGGCTGACCTTATTACACTATACGTCCCTCCCCCTCAGAGACCGATAACATAGACTGGCCCTTTTACTTGGAGAGCCCCCTGCTGTGTTTTAGCATCAGGCCAAATCCTTCTAACTTATCGTCTGCTATGTTTGGCATGTAATGCATCAGAGCTTGCCTCTTGCACCAGGAGCACCTCAGTAGAATTTCATTCCCCTCTTCTGGCAGCAAAGGTGACAAGGTAGCTATATCTGTCATTTCTATCTTCGATTCTGAGGACTCATGGACGCTTGACAGAGAGGGTGAACCCATGGGTTCTGGCAGCCTTTCTGATTGTCTTGAGGGGCAGCTTTCATTTGGTCTGCGTGCTTGTTCAGGATCGTCATACCTAACCAAATTTTATACGCCTTTGGTCCTGACCTCACATCAACCATGCCTCTTAACCATGTGGTGCCATGTCCATGATTCTTACACCAAACTTCGCCCCCTGTATCAATCCATCTCTCTCACTTGACAGAGGCTTGAGTCTGGCATTGGTATTCCTGATGGTGTTTCACCCTCTCCCCCCCCCACCAGATCTGGGAAGTTCAAATTTAACCTGGTTCAGAGTCTTTTCTCCGTTAGTAACACTGCCGATGCTATCCCTGTAGTTGCATATGGGGTAGTCCTATAATCAAATAAGAACTATGATAGCTTGGTATTTAGCAAGGCTGTAGGCTGTTTCTTCAAGCCTGCCTTTGTAGTTTAAACTGCTCTTTCTGCCAGTCCATTGGATGATGGATAGTATGGCACTGTCCTTATATGTCAAATCCCATTTGAGTTTAGGAAATACCCAAATTCCCTGCTGGTAAACAATGGCCCGTTATCTGTGACTAATACCTCCTGGACTCTGTGATAAGATGTGTGCGGTTTTTCTATCATTGTCCCCGTGTTTGAAAAATGGACCCTATACACATTCAGCCACCTGAGTGGCATCTACAATGATTAAGAACATTGAACCTGTGAAAAGACCTGCATAGGCAATATGCAACTGAGTCCAAGGCTTACCTGGCCATTCCCATATTGGGGAGCTGGTGGTGGTAACTTTTGTCCTTGTTGGCACTCTGGGCACTACCCACCAACATAGCTATGTCTGCATTCAGGTCTGGCCAAAAGTCTAAATGTCTTGCCAACATCTTCAGTTTGGAAATCCCTGGATGACCCTGGTAGATTTCAGCCAGTATTTTGTGGGACCTTTGCTCGGGAAAAAATAACGCATTCTCTCCACATTCTGGACCTAGTCCTCGATGGCAAGGTTGAACGAGTCAAGCTTATCCTAATGCATAGACGACTGTTGCGAATAAATTTCTTCAGGATCGTTCCTTACTCTTGTTGCCACTGAAATAACTCCACAGAAGCAGGTATCTTGTCACCAAGTCACCCTTTATTTACACATGCACAGTCCTTGACTTCAGTACTGCCTACGTTTGAGTCTGCTGACAGGGTGACAGTATTTCTGACATTCCCATCTGATCCATTAGCCAAGGTTCCCTGATTGGATCAAGTTAACAGCAGCAATCAGGGAACTCAAATTCTATGAGGTCCACCTGGCTGACCTCATTACAATCACTATTTTACCCACTGTCTCCATTGATAGAAAGTTTGCATATAAAGCCTGCTAGAATGTTAGAGAATTTCTGTTGCCGGATCAATAATTGTCCTGTTCATGAATGACTCCTGGGATATGGCACTTACGTGCAGTTCAGCAGAGTTTAGTTATCATTGCAACCTTTCTTAGAAAGAGAGGGCTGGTTTGCTTGTAAGGAAGATGATAAAATATGTTGAAATAGAATTAACTAGGTAGAGTGAGGTAGGATGGACTTAGGATGCTCACAGACTGTACTTCAGCTCAGTGCTGCCTAACTTAGTGGTTGGGCACAGTGAGATCTTGGAGATAGTTGGCAGGCGAAAGACACCAGCTACCACGAAGTAATCCTGGCTTGAACCGGCCCAGGATTTATTGTGTTTGTGTTACATTCCCAATAGTAGTCCAAGAAGCATATATGTGGCATAACCTGGGCAGGATAGGTGAGAACAATCTCAGATTCACCTATAACTTGCTATCTATAATCACACTCGTATCTCACTCTACCTAGTCTAGTTTATAGCCATTACAGTAGTGTTTGACATAATATTCTAAAATTAGAATAGCATTTTTAACAAACCATTTCTATTTAATAAACCAGTTCCATGTGGAGGTAGCGGGGATATGAGTATTGTGATTAATTTGCTGGAAAGGTAATCCAGATACCTGCGTTAATAATGAAGAGCTTGTGCATTCAAATTCAAAGAGTTCATATAGATGGTTGATCAGAGATCAGCATGACTGGTGTCTCTGCATAGAGCAACCAACCCCTCCCTTCAGACTGCTGCATTCATAAATTCAATGGAACTTCTGTTAAATTACTCTTAAGCACTACTTACGTACAACAATTCAGTGGCATCAGTCCAAGGGGTACAGATTTGATGGACAACTGGCTTAACCTGTTAAATCTAGCCAGATTGCATTAAGTATTATTGAGTTCTACTCTCGTGGAAAATTTGCTCCCTTAGAGTCATAGAGTCATAGAGAGGCAAGCATAGAAACAGACCCTTCGGTTCAACTCGTCCATGCTGACCAAATATCCTACCCTAATCTAGTCAAAATTAGAACTTCAACTTTTAGATCCAGTCTATCCTTTTCCATCAGTATTTTAAAACTAATTCAATTAATGATTGCTGGCCCCAAAGTGCTCCCCCACTGACACCTCAGTCACCTGCCCTGCCATATTTTCCAAGAGTAGGTCAAGTTTTGTACCTCAGGCAAAAGGAAGTACTGCAGATGCTGGAGATTAGAGTCAAGATTAGAGTAGTGCTGGAAAGGCACAGCAGGTCAGGCAGCATTCGAGGAGCAGGAAAATCAATGTTTCAGGTCAAAAGCCCTTCATCATCCCTGGGTTCCCCCACCCCACCAATCTTACTAGTTTAAATCCTCCTGAGCAGCTCTAGCAAATCTCACTGCCAGTATATTAGACCCCTTCCAATTCAGGTGCAATCCATCCTTCTTGTACAGGCTACTTCGACCCCAGAAAAGATTCCATTGATTTTTTTCTTCTGTATTATTAACTGCTTTCATAAACCCCAACACCTCATCACTTCCATCCTGAACTCCAACAAAGGAAAGGGAATTCCTTCTCTTTGTCTCTGGAGGCAAGCCATTTGCTGAGAGATGCAAATTCTAAGTAGAACTTAGACTTCCTAATTATCTTGCAATTATTCTTCAATTTTTGCTTCATATTTGTGCCATTCATTTCTTCAGCCTTGTACTCTCAACAGAATCAAGCAGGCATCATACTAAAGTCTCAATACTGCATATCTCAATATCTGATGTCTGAATTGATGAGTCAGCAGTGATTAATTATCGGAAAATGAAATCAACTCAATGGAGCTTATTTTAATTTTTCTCTCCTACCTCGTACTTCTTTAAAGGCAACATGCCACATGAAATACACAAGAATGTTTAAGGCTTCATGTAGCTGCAGTTTCCACAAGATCTTTGTTGTTCCTTTTACTAATAAACCAACAAAAAGACATTGCAGTCTTCTCATCAAACGAAGATGCCCTCTCTTTAATATTGAATTAAACTAAAAATCAAAAGGAAAATCATAAAATCGAATATATCTCTCCTTTTACTGTAATCTCAAGCGCAGTCATTGTACCATTAAATTGATAGGCATGTCAAGGTAGAGGTAAACAGGTAAGATTTTTGAAAAGTATTTTATATAATATTTTTAGCTGAATTAATATTGTTCCAGACATTAAAGAATTCTCAAATTATGAAATAAATGCATTTGAATCAATATTTGTTTATGGTTGAAAAATTAGCAACTTATGAATTTTACAAAATATTTTGACGTTTAAGATCTTGTTTCTTGATTTAGGAGACTGTGTAATTCATATGTCTGCTTGTATCCTTGGCCATCTATTGCTATCTATGCCTTTTCTCACCTGTATCCTCTGGTCCCCAGTTCTAATAGTGCATTTAACACTGTCTTGAAGTTAACTGGTAGTTAAGACCACTATTGTCTGTACCTCAACCTTCTTTTCTCACAGTTAACACTAGAATTATAGAGTCATAGAGATGTGTAGCACAGAAACAAACCCTTCAATCCAAATTGTCCATGCTGACCAGAAATGCTAAACTAATCTAGTCCCATTTGCCAGCACTTGGCCCATATCCCTCTGAATCCTTCCATTCATATACCCATCCAGATTCCTTTTAAATATCATAATTGTACCAATCTCTGCCACTTCCTCTGGCAGCTCATTCCATACACGCACCACCCTTTGTGTGAAATAGTTGCCCCTTAGGTCCCTTTTAAATCTTTCCCCTCTCACCCTAAACCTATGCCCTCTAGTTCTGGACTAACCCACCCCAGGGAAATTTACCCTATCCTTACCCCTCATGATTTTATAAACCTTCAGTCACCCCTCAGCCTCCAATGTTCTAGGGAAAACAGCTCCAGCCTATTCAGCCTCTCCATATAGCTCAAACCCTCCAACCCTGGCAACATCCTTGTAAATCTTTTCTGAAACCTTTCAAATTTCACAACATCCTTCCTGTAGGAGCGAGATCAGAATTGCACATAATATTCCAAAAGTAGTCTAACTAATGTCCTGTACAGCTACAATATGACCTCCCAACTCCTATACTCGATGCACTAGAGTTCTTTTCAAATTTAGCTTCCAAGTTCCTGGTTTTCTTTAGATCAGAATATTATGTGAAACAATGGAAGGAAAATGAGACTCGAAGTAGGTAGCATTGATGCTCATGCTCCAATCCTCCATAGGCTTCATACAGGGCAGCTTAATATTTATAAATTAGAGGGGGAAGTGAGGTGATGACTACATCACCAAATGATGTCAGTAGTTGTGCTGGTGTCAAGTTTAAAAACTTGTCAGTAACAGGATTCGGTCAAGGGCCTCCTCTAGAGCTGCATTAATCATTCTCTGCAGCCAGAAGAGCAAGCCTGTCCATGGGGGAAGGCTAAAAGGACAGTAAAACAGGCATAGTGAAGCCCTACAGGGAAGATGTTAATTGACATAGCAATGACTTTCTTTACTTTAAAGCATGAGTGACACACATCAATTCCCATAGAGGCCAACAAATTAATAAGTGTAGGAGTGTCTCTACTAGAGGGAAAGCTCATCACATTGGTGGCTGTTGGATGAGGTTGCTGCATCTCCCATGAAAGCAGTGAATTTATTTCAGTTAAGGGGTATGAGTCTGGCAATGGTAATACATACAAAATTGCTCCAAAGTGGCCACGTGCATGCTAATGACTACAAAACCTAGATTTCTGATTTATACCATAATACTCCGTTGTTGTCTCTATTGTGCTGCTCTATTGCTCAAATTTTAACTTAACCTTGATCAGCTCGTAACTGTTGTCCCTTTGCTGCTGATTCCTGCTATGCCTCTGGAGTGGTCTACCATTTCTTATTAAAGTTTTAGCTTCAACTACAATTTAGTTACTGAATAGACCTTGACTTTCTTGAGCTGAAGACATTCTGTTGGGTACTTGTTTCCAATTATAGAATAACCAGGCACAGGAACTACACAATGTTTTCTTTAAGTCTTTATTGCAGAAATATGACAGTCATCTGGATGATACAAGATAACTGCAAAGATGTGACAAATTCATAGGTGGTATAATGCAGCTGCTCCTGCCCAATCACAGCTCACTTTCTTATACCTTGTGTTTTCTGTGGCTTGGCTGGAGCTATATTTGTTCATTTCTACAGTAATAGTGCTTGAAACTGATCTCTGTGGTTAACAGCAATTGTTCAGTGAAGTAGCCCCTTGCTGTTCACGTAAGTGCTCCAACCATATTTGCTAAGAACTCATCCTTAATCTCATCAAGTCTCGCTATGTTTTCCCTGATCTGATTACTCCAATTTAACCCTTTCTTGTTTTACGGGTTTCCACTGAATCCCACACTCTGCTGCACAACTTCTGGACCGTGGGCGGCATGGTGGCACAGTGCCACCACACTGCTGCCTCACAGCGCCAGAGACCTGGGTTCAATTCCCGCCTCAGGCGACTCTCTGTATGGAGTTTGCACATTCTCCCCGTGTCTGCGTGGGTTTCCTCCGGGTGCTCCGGTTTCCTCCCACAATCCAAAAATGTGCAGGTTAGGTGAATTGGCCATTCTAAATTGCCCGTAGTGTTAGGTGTAGGGGAATGGGTCTGGGTGGGTTGCGCTTCGGCGGGTCGGTGTGGACTTGTTGGGCCGAAGGGCCTGTTTCCACACTGTAAGTAATCTAATCTAATCTAAAAATAGTAGCTTCAACATTTCAAACAGCTTTCCAACTACATTAATCTCTGTGCCTGTCTCCAAATTTGGAGAACAGTTCATTAATACTTGTTGCAAATTTAACACTACGTTCATCAACTTTAAAAATCACACAACACCAGGTTATAGTCCAACAGGTTTACTTTTGGGAGCGCTGCTCCTTCATCAGGTGGTTTGTACACCACAGTCCAACACCTGCACCTCCAAATCATACATCAACTTTATTCCACTAGGTGAGATTGCTGACTTTAACTCTATATATATACATGTATACATCCTAATATTTGTTACATAATTAAGGCTTGCATTTTCCCTTTTCATTTGTGCATGGATCTGAGTCTATAAATTCAACATCCACAATTTTCCGCCCTATTTTTTGCTTTTTTTTCAAACCTTCTAGCCCCCTCTCTCCTGTTATCATGCGTTCTTCCATTTCCCTCCTCTCAGGTATTTTCCAAATTCCTACCTCCAATATTCTTCTCCATCATACTTCCCTGCTGCTGGTCTAGACTCCTCCTTAGTCAAGGCTACAGCTTCCTAATTTGTCTCTCTTTGGAATTTTCAAGGCACAAGGTTCTCCCTCCTTACTCGTTGCAATCATAATTGTCAACCTCCTCCTTAGCCCACTCACACCTGCCAGTGCTGACCCTGTGGATATGTCCAGTGGATTAGCTATCACCATTCCTCCCGAATGTTGCAATTTCATAGAGTCATAGCAGCAAAGATGGGAGAGCAATTAACACATCAGGTTCATGCTACTTCTCAGGAGATTAATCATGTAATCCCATTCTGCCATTTCTGTCCCCGCGAAAAAGGCAATTGCTTGATCTATGCCAATCCATCTAACGAGAGCCAGGAAATCATCTGAAATAGAATTTCTTCCCACTCTCACATCATTACTTTTGTATCCCCAAGAATCAAACTTTAACCTCCTCCTATTTCTTATCTATATATGAACCTTCAGCTGAAAACATCATATGACCTACGACATGTTTGCTGATGACACACTGCTCCACTTCACCAACACTCTTCTTGTCTCTAAATGCTCAGACTCCTGTCCAACATCCAGAATTAGATAAGCAAACACTTGCTCCAAATAAATTTTGGGAAGATCAAAGCCAATGTCTTTGTTCCATCACAATCTTCATTTCTGAACCATTAACTAAATCCCATTCCCTAGCAATTGTCGGAGGTTCACCAGACTGTTCACATCTTTGGTGCTACATTTGATCCCAAAATCCCAACTCTTACCAGATATCCATATTGTCACCAAGACAGCCTGTTTCAAGTTCCATAATGTCACCTGACTCCAATGTGTCTCAGTTACAATGCTGCTGAAATCTTCACTCATGTCTGTGTTACCTCTAGACTTGAGCACTCAACAGCATTCCTGGCAGGCTTCCCACATTCTACCTTTCATAGTTTGAAATCATCCCTTATGCCAACTGTCACTAAATCCAGTTCAACAACAATGCTTTTCTTCACTAGATCTACATTAGCTCCCAGTCATGTAAAGCTTTAATTTTAACATTCTCATCCTTGTTTCACAAATCACCAAGGCTTCATTGCTCCTCATTGCTGTGATTTCCTCCACTACAATTCCCTGCACTTCTCCAATTCTGGACACTTCAGCAATTCCTAATTTTCAATAAATAAAAGCAGAAATCACTGGAGAAACTCTGCAGATCTGACAGCAGTGGAGAGAGAAACATTGTTAATGTTTCAAGTCCAATAAGACTCTTCTTTGGAATTGTCAATCCCAATTTTATTGGTAGCATAATTTGAGGAAGTAAGAAAGAGGATTGATGAGGGCAGAGTGGTAGATGTGATCTATATGGACTTCAGTAAGGCGTTCAGCAAGGTTCCCCATGGGAGACTGATTAACAAGGTTAGATCTCACGGAATACAGGGAGAACTAGCCATTTGGATACAGAGCTAGCTCGAAGGTAGAAGACAGAGGGTGGTGGTGGAGGGTTGTTTTTCAGACTGGAGGCCTGTGACCAGTGGAGTGCCACAGGGATCCTCTACTTTTTGTCATTTACAGAAATGACTTGGATATGAGCATAAAAGGTACAGTTAGTAACTTTGCAGATGACATCAAAATTGGAGGTGTAGTGGACAGTGGATGGGTTACCTCAGATTACAACAGGATCTTGACCAGATGGGCCAATGAGCTGAGAAGTGGCAGATGGAGTTTAATTCAGATAAATGCGAGGTGCTGCATTTTGGGAAAGCAAATCTTAGCAGGACTTATACACTTAATGATGAGGTCCTAGGAAGTGTTGCTGAACAAAGAGACCTTGGAGTGCAGATTCATAGCTCCTTGAAAGTGGAGTCGCAGGTAGATAGGATAGTGAAGAAGGTGTTTGGTATGCTTTCCTTTATTGGTCAGAGTATTGTGTACAGGAGTTGGGAGGTCATGTTACAGCTGTACAGGACATTGGTTAGGCCACTGTTGGAATATTGCGTGCAATTCTAGTCTCCTTCCTATCAGAAAGAGGGTGTGAAACTTGAAAGGGTTCTGAAAAGATTTACAAGGATGTTGCCAGGGTTGGAGGATTTGAGCTATAGGGAGAGGCTGAACAGACTGAGGCTGTTTTCCCTGGAGCGTCGGAGGCTGAGGGGTGACCTTATAGAGGCTTATAAAATTATGAGGGGCCTGACTGGGGTAAATAGGCAAAGTCTTTTCCCTGGGGTCGGGGAGTCCAGAACTAGAGGGCATAGGTTTAGGGTGAGAGGGGAAAGATATAAAAGAGACCTACAGGGCAACATTTTCACACAGAGGGTGGTATGTGTGTGGAATGAGCTGCCAGAGGAAGTGGTGGAGCTGGTACAATTGCAACATTCAAGAGGCATTTGGATGGGTATGTGAATAGGGAAGGTTTGGAGGGATATGGGTCGGGTGCTGGCAGGTGGGACTAGATTGGGTTGGGATATCTGGTCGGCATGGATGGGTTGGACCGAAGGGTCTGCTTCCATGCTGTACATCTCTATGACTCTAATTGTCACGATACTAAGATCTGGAATTCACTTCCTCAACCTCTCTGCATTTTACTTGCGTTTGCTCCTTTGAAGACACTCCTAAAGACCATCCTGTTTGTACAAGTTTTTGGTTATTTGCTCTATATTTCCTTACATGACTAAGTTTCAAATTTTGTTTCATAAAATGCCTTAAAAATGTAATATGTTCATATAAGTCATATCATTGTTATGTACCTCATCATACATCCTCCTTACCACAGTGAATAAGAAAGTGTAAGAAGGTTAATAGTTAAAGGAGACATTGTTCCAACCAAGTAAAGCCACAAATTCATACAATGGCCTGTTTTCAAATGAGACAACTGCCTCTGTAATTGGGCATTGATTCTCTTGTTGGTTAGGTGTCGCTTTGGCATTGTAGCATATGGAATCTATGACAACAATTTCCCGAAGAACGTGCAATTTCACCTGACTACTGTAAGAAGATTGCAAGGTAATTTACTTACTGCTGTTGGTGGTGGCAGTCAGTAATTAGTAGAACAGCCTTTTTGCTTCTTTACTTTGCCTCATGTGCGATTGCCAATGATCCATCTTAAGAAAAGACAGTCTTTCCCACAACCCATATTGTACATAGTTAAAAATCACACAACTCCAGGTTATAGTCCAACAGGTTTATTTGGAAGTACAAGCTTTCGGAGCGCTGCTCCTTCGTCAGCTAGCTAGTTGCAGGCTTGGTCTAGTTCACATTCCTCAGATTAACGCAACTACTGTAAGCCCCCGCAAACAGCAACCTTTAAAAACCTGATTTTGCACCTATCAACAAACTGCAGCACAGAGGCTGTCTCCCATTGCAAATTTTCTAACTGAGTGGAGAATATGGAAAAGAAAAAGCGAGGCTATCTTTAAAATTTTGGTAGATTTGGCACCTTCTGTTACAGAAAGCTATATCCATGCCAAAGGCAAATGTGCTGTTATTAATGCTGCTAAAGTATACTAGCCCAGATTTCCAGTGATACAGAATCCATTACAATTCAACTCAATAATCCTATGATGATAATTGATTGTTACAAAAATATTAATAATTTTATTAGGTCAAGAGGAACCTAGCAACCTTTCAAATCACATATACTCAGTAATTCTGCCATTTAGAAACACCTCTCTCTGCTTGGGCTAATATGCTCCAAGAATTTATTATCAACAACTGTGGTTAGCACAGGACAGACAACACTTTCAGCCATCACCTGAAAGAAGTCCTTCATTTGAAAACTTATATAATTGTTTGGTTTATGCACCTCTGTCAAACATATTATAGGAATTATAGAGGGCATGTATGAGTTGCAGTTCATCATGATAATTTGCTTCATTTACTCGTACTTCTATTGGGCTCACATACAATACCTGTTAGTAAATTGTGAATGTTCTCATATTGGTCCTTCTTTAGAAAATAACTTATGAGTTCGCTTTCTCTGCAATCATTTTTTAAGAGGTATTTTTATTGAAAAATAGATTTTTTAATATTACAACAATAACAAAACAATGCAATTCAAAACAATACAAAGAAAGAACAAAATAAATGTAAAAAAACCCAATCACCCTCATGTACAAATGTATAAACATGTTTAAAATACAAAAATCCCCAACTAACTACTTAACTAAATAAATAATAACTAACAACAAACTAATAAATAATAATAATACGACTCAGCCAAACAAAACACTAACTCTCGAATATCGAGAGCATTAATTTTCACCTATTCATACATTTGCAGTTCCCCACTCTCTGGATATTGGACTCATAAAGCACAATTGTTACGGCTACATAAAAGCCCTTATTAGCGTGGCAGACAAATCTGTGTTGAGGTTTCCAAAAAGGGCTGCCATGTTTATAGAAATTCTCCGTTTTGTGGTGTACCATACTTGTGAGAAAATCCAAGGGGATATGCTCCATAACAATCTTCCGCCAACCCAACAGGCCCTGGGGAATTTCAGATATCCAACCTAACAAGACATTCTTTCTCATGCAGAAAGTGAGGATGTTGAAAAGTTTTTTCTTATGCGCATCTACAGGGAACACACTTGGCAGGACAAGAAGAAGAAAGATCGGGTTCTGCTCGACCCTTACACTCAAAATTCCCTCCATTGCACATCCACAGTGCTCCAGTATGCTGAAGCCTACCGCAGGACCAGAGACAATGGGTAAGAGTGCCCATACCAACTTTACACTTGGGACAGATTGAAGATACTCCTATTTTAAATTTTGTCAAATGATCCAGAGCAAAATGGACCCTGTGGAGAATCTTCAACTATTAACCATGGGTAGTATTGCAAATTTATATCTTTCTTGCATTTTCCCAAATATCTACCCATGCCTCTGCAGAGACCTCAACACCTAGCTCTCTCTCCTACACCCTGCAGAGTTGATTGAACTCTGCAATCATTTTAACTAATTGTTGTTTGTTATCCCTTTAGATGGACCAGACAAGAAAGAGACAGAAGGTCACCTCCAGAAACATTAACATTTCACTGTAAATATTATTGGTCACTCATTCCTCTAAGCAGCAGTCAAAAACATAGAAGCACTAAATTTGAGAAGACCATCTCTTTACCCACCAAGCAATTTGGGCTGAGAAACAAATAATTATTTCTTTCAGCATTACAAGTTTCATCGTTGCAATTTGGAATAATTACTCATTGATTAGTTGTCACACAGAATAGCAGAGAACCACTATATAACCAATATTTATTGAAGTCATATGAAAGGAGCCCCCAGATAAATTAAGTCACATAAACTGAAGTTGTCAATGGTATGTTCAATTATATTGCGCTACTTTTGTAAGTATATTAGGATTGTAGAGGGTGTCTTCAACTAGATATTGCAAGTGTATCTCTGTCTCCCTTAATATCTCTATTGCTTTACATTCTTGGAGGAGTGGAATAGTGGATGAGTGAATGAATGAATGTTTTAGAACAAAAGCATCTTGGAAGCAGCCGGCACAGATATCCAGGATCCTTCTGCAGTGATCACACCTGTGTATTTTGATGGAATCATGGCCTTTTTGTGGAGAAAAGTTCCCAACTCAGTCTCTGGTTTCCAAATAAGCATGTGCATTCAAATAATGATGTTGAATGCACAAGAGAAGCTGGCAAAGTTGCAAAATTTTAGAAATTTCTCAATTTAGTTGATACTATCCATTGTGAAGGCAATTTCCTGAACTGACTACTGAACTGTCTAGCTCTAGTTAAAAAGGAATTGGTGTGTTGCTTAATGTATCCTGAAACCTGGGACCTGTGGATGGAGTCTTCTGTAACTGATGGAGTGTGGAGCAAAAAGGTTCAGATAGTTGTGACTTTCACAATCACAAACTTGCTTCCTTGGATCAGGAGGCAGTTGGGCCTTTTTTCTTGTTCCTTCATGGGATGTGTGTGTTGATGCTAAAGCTAGCATTTGCTGTCCATCCTAATTGCCATGGATCTGAGTTGGTTGCTGGCCATTTCAGAGGACAGTTCTGACTCAACCACATTACAGAGGGCCTGAAGTCATGTGTTGACCGTAACAAGTAAGATTTCCATCTCTAAAGGACATTGGTGAATGAAATGGGTTTTTACAACAATAAACAATAATTATAGTCATTATTACTAAGATTGGCATTTTATTTTTTTCATTGATTGAATTCAAATTCCACTAGCTGCTATAATGTGGCTTAAATTCAAATCTCCAGAGAATTGGTCATGGATTCTAGATTACTAGTTCAGTGGCATTAGCATGGCACAATCATAATCCTCCCTCCATGCGGCACTGTTTTTCTTGTGAAGCACAATCTCTTGAAAACTCTGCAATTGAGACATCTGGGGAAATTACTTTTGACATTTGGATCCTTTGGGCTGAGTATGGCAGCATCCCCCCCCCCCCCCCCCTCCACTGCCAACTCCTGCTGTGCCCTAATAAGTAGGTCAGCATTGCTGTTCTTCCTTCAATGGTTTATGTAAATATCACTAATGTCAAAGTGAAAGAGATTATCCAAGATGAATAAGGCATATAACTCAAAAACAATTTCAGCATCCTGAAATCCAAGAAAAACAGAAAAATCCTCATTTTTAAAATTAAAAGAGCAGTAGTCTTTTAGATTATGCTCATTTTGTATCAATTCATTTCTGAGGAAATTTTCTGAAGAATTACTGAATGGGCTGCCTGATGATCTTTTTTTAAGTTTCAAAAATGGTGCGCAATCTGGATGAGGTGATAATGTCCATAAAATACCTTAAAGTATGTAAACACCTCTGGGACTTTGTACATTCTCCATAATATAAGGACTTGAGTCGACACAGTTCACCTTTAGACATCTCAAAGATTTGTGCTTAGCAGCTCTGCTTCCTCAAAGAAAAGTAACTTGATCTGACAAACATGTTACTTGGTGACCAGCAAACAGCATCCTCAATCATACGAGAGTTTCTTGCAACTGTGAACATGGTAACAGCCTTAACATTTTACAACCAAGTCCTCCAGGGAATTACAAGGGACAACAATGAAATCAGCTAGCCTACATGCATGAAATAGCAAGCAAATCATAGAATCCCTACAGTGTGGAAACACTGGCCCAACAAGTCCACATTGACCCTCCGACTAATCCACCCAGACTCATTCACCTTCCCATACATTTCTCCTGACTAATGCACCAAACCTACACATCCCTGAACACTATGGGAATTGAGCACAGCCAATTCACCTAATCAGCACAACTTTGGACTGTGGGAGGAAACCAGAGAACCCAGAGGAAACCAACACAGACAGCTGTCCGAGACTAGAATCGAACTGGGTTCCTGACACTGTGAGACAGCAGTGCTAACCACTGAGCCACCATGCCACCCAATTAGTCAACATATTTGACAGGAGCAGTACTTAGTAGAATAATTGCAGTGAAACAACTTCAGCTGTAGGTGAGAGTTTAGAACATTTTCAAATGATAGTTGATCAATACATTAGTATTATAATTGTAAATAGCACACACGAGATTCCTAGTTGACTTACCAGCAGGTGATTCCTCATGGTAGTAGTTTGCTAAAACAACATAAGTCATTCTTTTAGTGGGTGCACTGGAGGTGAATGATTAGTGCAGGCAAGCAATGTTTCTACTGTATGTATCGCTTGAGAAGAGCGCTACTCTATAGTTTAAAAAAGGTGAGCAAGATCACCTTTGTATGCTTTATGGTTCACAATTTGGCAATCGCCAGAAAAGTGGGCTGAGAAATCTGAAGCCTTCTAGGAAGAGAAGACAACACAGAGGTGGCTGATGTGCAGATAGGCAGAATGAATTAAAATGCATTGAATTTGAATTAAAATTAAATTAATTGACAACCACTTTCAGTAACTGATATCTCAGCCACTTCCAGCTTTGTTGTACTATGAAAAGACAAAATGTTTGTATTTCTATAGCAACCATAACATTGCAAGGATTTTATAGAATCAAATGAAAAAAAGATTTGACAACAAACCAAAGGGGATATTTAGTGAGCTTATCAAAAGTCTGGGCAAAATGATGGGTATTAAGAAGAAGAGTGGGTGGAGAGGCCAATACTTTTAGGAAGCATTCAGTATTGTGGAACTTATCTGTCTATTGCAACAGTTATTGTAATATTGCTAAGCACGTATTCTTATAAAGGAAAATGGTAAATAGATAATAGTTTGATAAAATAGAGCAAGTACTTCAATATACTTCTAAGCTCTGGCTTCACAATATTAACAAAACTGGCAGTAGATATGACAAAGGCACACCTTGCCCAATCAACTCTTTGAAGTCCTCCTCATTAATAAGTGAATATGTCAAAATTGATTGATATATCCCACAGACAGTCTAAGCAACAGACATTTATCTCACATAAATATATCTTTCACACAATGTGATGTTATTAAATCTGGGTACCCAACTTCCACCCAACCAGCAGGCCAAACCCGCAAAAGTTATGGCATTGATACTTTTATTTGGAAATAAAGGGGCCAGTGAGTCTTCCACTTGACTCCACACCCCATGAAATTTCATGATATCAGGTCTCACACTGGTGAGAATTGTGTTAATTGTGCTAACTACCATCCTCCCTTCACTTACTAAATCTGAACTAATATATGTTGAACAGTCCTTGGAAGAAGCAGTAAAAATAGCAAGAAGAAAGAATGTCTCTGATATCCATAACTAGGAGTGAATTGATTTGCCAACTTAGCCAAGTCCTAAAGCACATGGTTGCCAGACTGGGCCTGCGACAGGTGATGAGACAATCAACATAAGAGTAAAACGCATCGTCAGAAGTCTTCTGACATTTATACAATTATCTATTATAGTATTGGTGGGAATGACCACTGCACAATGCTCATTGATTCAAGGCATCCAACATCATGTTGGGTGACACTAGCAGAATGGCAAATGGGAAATATTTAGAAAACAACTACTAACTCAAAAGTATGCAGTCATGAAGTGTTATGGATCATCAGCAGTGAACTGTAGTCCACCACCAACTGCAAGTTTACAGTCTGTGATAATCTTTACACTATCATTGAAGAATGTCAGAGAGAATGCAAGGAACAGCACCAGTCATTTCTATGAATGATGTTTCAACCTTCTGAACAGGATAATAAACATGCTAAATATCAGAAGCAACATACTATAGACAAAGCATGACATGGACACATTTAACAACTCAGATCAAAGTGTTGTAGTCCTGCACATTCAGTTGTGGTGGATAATTAAAATCAATAATGCAAACAAGGAGTCTCAATTAACAGAATTATTCTCATGATGACAGTGACCAGCACCTGAGTACAATGGGTAATGATATGGGAGAAGCTGATCAAGCCTTAAAATTGTTGAAATTGATGTTGAGCCCAGAAGGCTGCAGTGTTCCCAAGTGGAAAATGAGATACTGTTCTTCCATCTTGCACTGAGTTTTGCTGGAACACTACAGCAAGACTGAAATAGAAATGTTGGGCAGGGGACACAGTGGTCTATTGAAGTGGAGGGCAATCAGAAGATCAGGGTCTTTTTGCGGATAGATGTAGGTGTTCTGTGAAGTGGTCACCCAGTCTGCATTTCATTTCCCCAGTGTAGAGGAGACCGCTTTATGAACAGCAAATACAGTAGATGAGATTAAGTGAAGTGCTGGTAAAGTGCTGCTTCAGCTGGAAGATGTGTCTGAGATCTTGGATAGTGAAGAGGCAAATCCAGGAGAAGGTGCTGCAGAGCTATGTGGGGGGATGTTGGAAGTGAAGGAGGAGTGGATCAGGGTGTTGTGAAGGGAAAAGTCCCTGCAGAAGTCTGACAAGGGAGGGGAAGGGAATATGTCTGGTGATGACATCCTACTGGAGGGGGCAGAAATCGCAATTAATGATCCTTTGGATGTGGATGCTGGTGGGATGGTAGGTGAGGACAAGGGGTCCCTATCACTGATGTGGGAAGGAAGACAGGAGATGAGGAAAAAGTGCAGTAGATGGGTCAGACACGGCTGAAGGTCTGTCAACCATAGCACTAGGGAATCCTCAGTTGAGGAAGGAGGTGGGCATTTCCAAGGCCCCCTTGTCGAAGTTGGCATCATTGGAACAGATTCAACAGACATGCAGCCCCATGTGCCTTCCCCTGCAATTGCACAAAGTGTATCTTGTAAAAGAAAAAATGATGAGAAAAAAACAATAAAAATCATGACTTTTCGTCAATGGTCTTTAAACAAAGGATTGAATTTGATGAATTCTCACAAGTCATTGGGTGCCCTGTTGATGAAGTTTAATCACTGACAAATGGAAGATCTTCTCAACAAGTGTAACTAACACTTCACTCAATCTACTCTGCTATATTCATGCTCATACTGTGGTCTCCTCTACATTGGGGAGGTGAAACACTGACCGGATCACTGCTTTGCACTTACATTTTGTTCACAGAAATAACCTTGAGGGTCCAGTTGCCTGCTGCTTTAACACACTATCGTGTTCCCTGGCCAAAGTCTATCTCAGGCTTGCTGCAGTGCTCCAGCAAAGCTCAGTGCAAGCTGAAAGAACAGTACCTCATTTTTTGCTTGGAAACTCTGCAGCCTCCTGGATCTAATGTCAAGTTCAACAATTTAGGGTTGGAGCACCATCTCCCATGTCCTTTACCTAACACCCATACAACAGGCCTTGTTATCACATGGGCTGCTACTACATATTGTTTAGTACTATTAGTTCCCATTAGTAGCTATTGATACCCTGGACTGACCCTTACTCATTCTTTTATCTGCCCAACTGTGTTTCTCTCTCTTTGGGCTCTATCACCACCTATCATTGACTCTTCACCCTCTCCCCAACCTATCTTCTGTATAAATCTTCTGCCAACATTTTCCTGGCTACCATCAGTTCTGAAGAAGAGTCACTGGACCTGAAGAGTTAACTCTGCTTTGTCTCCACAGATGCTGTCAGACCTGCTAGGCTTTTCCAGCAATTTTTGTGCTTGATGATTCTTTTGGTTTCAGGATACATCCAGTAACTTATTCAGCCCCTTTATTGTCTGATCTCAGAAGTATATTCTTGTGTCAATTGAAAGGTCTTGCAATTGTTCAATGCTTTTCTTCTCAGTCCTCTTGGCCACTGTCTCAAACACTCAAAGCTTGCCCATCCACTCATTGATCTGACCATCTCTATCAGAAAACATAGTGAACCCATGGAGATGGTCAATGGGAAGGACTGGATCTCATCCAAAGAAGGGTTGGTGAGGACATTAACCTGATGATGAGTGCAGGATGCTATTATAGCATTAACCAGTTCTGAATTTGTCAAAGACATCCATGAGTATGAGAACATCCTTGATCCATTACTATTCAAGTCAAAGTCTATAAAATCTTTTACAAGGCCCTCCAGAAGTCTCTTGGCAAACAATGATCCATTTTGGTATGAAGTCACTTCCCTGCTTTAGCCAAAGTACACCTTTATCAAATTTGCCAGTAGTCATCAATATCAGCAATCATCCTGATTCCAGTAACACCACTCTGTCAGCACAGTCAGCTTTAGTGTTGCTTTGTGTTCTGCTTAATCATGAACAGTTACCAAAACTAGAGAATTGAGGCTGTCAGAAAAGATGAGTTGCTTCACCTCTATGGCCTTGTAATGAATCAGCTGATAGAAGACTCAATTCTCCTCCCTCATCCTCCTCTTCCAGCACCTCAAATGTTACTGTGCCAGTTTAGACTCCCTCATTATTTAGGTGGAAGTTGGGCTTTTCAGTAATGGTGCTGTCTATTCATACCAATGTTAATCAGCTGAAATAGCCCACCTCAAAGCTAGCAATCCAATTGTCAAACTGGAGTAATTCTCCATATTCCTCATTTTTGACATGAGACTCCTACTGACATAAGCAGTAATCATTCTTCCTGTCTTGAGCCTTTCTGTTTGTAATCACACACAGGATCAGCATTTATTGACATTATTGGTATTATTGACCATTCCTAACTGCCCAGTCATAAGTAGGCCTGATTAGGTAAAGATGACAGATTGCCTTTCCAAGGACACTAGCTAACCTGATGGGATTTTCTGACAATCAGCAATGGTCATCATTAGACCCTTAATTCCAGATGCTTTTCATTGAATTCAAATTTCACCATGGAGTGATTTGAACCCAGGTACCCAGAACATTAGCTGAGTTTCTGGATTAATAGTCCAGTTGTACAACCACTAGGGCATTGCCTCCTCTGTGACAGCAGTGCTCTTAGGCTGAGGAAACTGGTGTCACTTTCCAGTATGAAAGGGAAATGGAAATCTGGGAAGCCCAAGAATGGTTGATGAGACAAGCTTCTGCTTGTGGGTGCTGGAGTCCAACTCCCTGTGATGTATTGCACATCATTCATCCTTTCCAAACCAATCCTTTATCATTCTTTGATTTTCTTGACAGATCATGGAGTGAGGCAGACAACTGTACTTGCCCAAATCTCTTTTAGTCACTTCTTGACCAAGGAACCCAACGCAGATTCCCCCCCAACTTAGGCTGGGGCTATTCAGCTACCAGTTGGACTTTCTCTCCAACAGGAGTAATGTTTTCATTGATAATGAACTTCCCCCAATGAATTGTGCTTATTTTAAGAAAAGTTGCTTTATTCTTTCAAGTTAAGCTGTGACAAATTGACTAAGATAGTGTATTGTCTTTATAAGGGTCTTCTCAAAAATTGAACAGGAGATGAGTATGTCATCTAAATAGACAAAGATGAACTTAAGGTTACCAAAAGCTTTATCCATCAGACACACAAAGGCAGAAGGAGCAATACATAGGCCAAGTGGCTTTCATAAAGTTCCTCAGTGCCTTTTTGGAATACCATCGCTTCAATTTGTTCAGCAATGTATAGACAGTTGTAACTGTGGGCCAAACTGAGACTGAAGAAATGGTATGAACCTTAGAACTTGCAATTCTAGGTGGTGGGTAAGCATCATTTTAGGTCTTTGCACCAGTAATCGACACAGTTCCTCAGTTTTCCACTTTGTTTGCTCACAAGGTCTGCGGATGAAGCACATGGAATTGATGACACTTCGATGACACCTCACTCCAAGCACTTCTGCAGACTGTCCCAGACATCGTCCCAGTGATGAGTGGGATCTAGTGATAAGGGACCTTTACTGAACAGTCACTGTTAGTCATAATCCCATGATTTACTAGGCCGTAATACCCAAAGTCATGTTCATCTTTATGGAGAGTTGTCCCATACTTGGCAAGAGTAGAAACAAGCTTCCTTCTCTGTCCATCTTTGGAAATCCAGTGAGATATCTCCTCCAATCAGTCCATGACCCACGACATTATGGGGAGGCAACAGCCTAATGGTATTATTACTGGACTGTTAATCTTTAAACCCAGGTAATGTTCTAGGGAACACTTGGGTTTGAATCACACCATGGCAGATAGTGAGTTTTGAATTCAATTTTTAAAAAAATCTGGAATTAAATGACAAATGATGACCATGGCACCATTATCAATTATCAGAAAAGCCCTTATTTTCCACTTATACCCTTTAAGAAAAGAAACAACCATCCTTACCTTGTCTGGCTACATGTGACTCCAAACCCACAGCAATAAGATTGACTCTTAACTACCTCTGGGCAATAAATGGAGGCCTACATACTGATGCCCTTGTCAGTGAATGAACTAAAAGAAAATTGTGGCAGGTGTAAATACTTATATGGGAGTTCTTGGTTGGAGGTAAAGACCTTTGTCATTGAAATTGGCAATCCACAAGGGTAACCTACTCTTTTTTCCAACAATGACAAAGGTGGCTGTCAGAGTTGCATCAAGTGGGAATTTTGCTACATGTGGAGATGGCTGGTGTGAGTGTTCAAGAACATTGATGGTGCAGCCAGGTAGAGGGATAGCCCAATTCCCTGCTACTTGAACAATTCAGGGTGCCATACAGGTTGATAGACTTTATCTCTATTAAACATCTTCAACTCTATTTGAACATTCCCATCCTTCACTGCTTCTGATCAGCAGTCCTTCAGTATTCTGGACCTGGTCAATTGGAAGAAGAGTAATAAAATCAAACAACTTCACCAGCTCAAGGGATAAAGAAACCAAATTTTCCCTTTTGGCTTCTTGAACTCATAAAACCTCAGCTATAATGATATCAAGATAGGGCTGACCCCGAAACCTTTGTCAGTACATCAATGATCGGCTGCAGACTTCTCTGAACATCTGTGCTTCACCTGAATATTTCCTAAAAGGGCTTCCCTGCATAGATGTTCCATCACAAAAACCATCTACTCACTCGTGTTGAGGCTGCCATAACCAGCTGTGTGTCCTCAATCCAGCCTTTTATCATGGGATCTCTGAATCTGCATATCTCCCTACTCATCAGCAAGTGGAATATTCAACAAGGAGGTATTGTTTTCTTCTTCCATAGTATCAAGGGAACTCACATAGGGAGTCTATGTGGGTTTAGCCTAAAGTTCTGATTCCCTCTGCCAAATCTCAGCCTCCAATGCTCCCAGAGCAGCTTCAGCCTCCCTCTTGGACATTATCACCTTCAACTCATCCACCATCTGTTCCATCTCAGCCAGAGCTTTTCAACCTTGTCCACCATGACTTTGATGCTGGTGTTGGGGAACCCTGCTGATTGCCCCAGTAATGTTAACATAAGATTTAAATACATAGAAGACCCAAAGATCATGAAGCAGGAATTCTTTATTCCTCATCATCTTCATTTCCATCTCTGGAAAAAAACAAATACAGGTTAATTTTCCTTCATGAACTAGATTGGTCTGATTGAAACATCAGACATTCATTTACATGAGTTAGTCACTGTCAATTTTGGTATAGTGGATGGGCTGTGAAGAGCAACAATGACATTTTCTACCTGCATTGGAAGCCCAGTATAAACATCTAAACAACTTGTTATCCTAATTATTTAGCATAAATCTTTTGTAATCTTAATTGCTAAAGAAATAGTTTTTTTTTCAACTGAGCACTCTATTCGCAATTCTTAGTCATGTGGCTAGGTTTAACCAGCATTTTGGAGATGCAAAACAAGAAAGCTGGCAAGATGGTGCAGGAAAGTGCTGGATATGGTACTCCTAATTAATAATCATTAATTAATTGGCTGTTACTAACTGATTGGCCTTAAATCCTTCTAACTGTCACAATGGTTCACATTCTTCCTGCTTTCAGGTACGACAGTGGGAATTCTATCACTACCACTAACCGCAGTCCTTATCTCCCCATGAGATATTTGAATTCAGATACATCAGCACCACCAAAGGTAGTTAAAGATAATTTTAATTGTCAAAAATAAGACTTTAATGACTTCCAAAGATATTTATAGAAAAGGTGTAATCTCCAAATTTTGATTGTACAAATGTTGCAACAATGTTGAAATACAGCAAAGTGACTTATAGAATTGATGAAATTGTAGCAATGACCTAGGCAAGAATTATATCTTCAAAATATATTTATAGAACAAAATCTGGACATTGTATTAATTCAATCAATGTGTGCAGTGATAAAAAATAAAGTAATGATGATATATTGATTTTGCAACTTAAGCTTTTAAATGTTTAATGCAATTTTCAATGCAATTAAGTTGTAAAAGTACAGGCAGTATTTGAATTTAAGAAAAATAGCCATTAATATCACAGCAATTTCAGCAAAATATCAATCAAATGTCTTTTCAAATTTGGATCCAGGCCATCTTGCCTTTTCACTGGGTTATCTCAGAAGCATTTTAAATTGTCTGATGGGGCCCTTTTGATATTAGTCTAATTCAGCTTTGTAAAGATTGCAGTGCCACCTCTGCAACATAAATAATGAAAATTAAGGAATTCGGCATATTTTTCAGCCTATATTTTACGAGACAACTATGATCCTTAATACATAAGACAAATTTCCAGAGGATAATGTACATTTCTTAAGGCGGTGATGGTTCTGAAGGAGTGGCTATTTTTCTACAATGGCAAGAACAGAGAGGGAGTTTGAGCCTGTTTCAAAAATAATAAAAGTGCAACAACTTTCTGAGATCAGTTCTATTAAAATATTGAAAATTAAGAATTGTCACTTTAAAGTATCTGCTAGCTAAATCTACACAACTATGTGGATGGATGAAGACTCGCCATCTGAGGTAGTTTGGGCTGAGGTTAGGAATAGGAAAGGTGAGGTCACCCTGTTAGGAGTTTCTACAGGCCTCCTAATAGTCCTAGAGATGTAGAAGAAAGGATTTCGAGGATGATTCAGGAGAAGAGAGAAAGTAATAGGGTGGTTGTTATGGGGGACTTTAACTTTCCAGATATTAACTCGGAAAGCTATAGCTCGAGTTCGTTAGATGGGTCAGTGTTTGTCCAATGTGTGCAGGAGGGTTTCCTGACACAATATGTAGACAGGCCAACAAGAGGTGAGGCCATACTGGATTTGGTTCTGGGTAACAAACCAGGCCAGGGGTTAGAATTGGAGGTAGGTGAGCACTTTGGGGACAGTGACCACAATTCGGTGACTTTTACTCTAGTGATGGAGAGGGATAAGTGTGCACTGCAGGGCAAGAGTTATAGCTGGGGGCAGGGAAATTATGATGCGATGAGGCACGACCTAGGATGCGTGGCTTGGAAAAGTAGGCTTCAAGGCATGGGCACAATTGATATGTGGAGCTTGTTCAAGGAGCAACTATTGAGTGTCCTTGATAAGTATGTACCTGTCAGGCAGGGAGAAAAGGGTCGTGTGAGGGAGCCGTGGTTTAATAACGAATTGGAATCCCTTGTTAAATGGAAGAGGGCGGCCTATGTAAAGATGAGGCGTGAAGGTTCAATTGGGGCGATTGAGAGTTATAAGGTAGCCAGGAAGGATCTGAAGAGAAAGCTAAGAGCAGCAAGGAGGGGACATGAAAGGTCCTTAGTTGGTAGGATTAGGGAAAACCTTAAGGCTTTCTATAGGTATGTCAGGAATAAAAGAATGACTAGGGTAGGAATAGGTCCAGGATCTGGATCAATGGTGCTGGAAGAGCACAGCAGTTCAGGCAGCATCGAGGAGCTTCAGCAAAATCAGGTCCAGTCAAGGATAGTAGTGGGAAGTTGCGTGTGCAGGCTGAAGAGATTGGGGAGACACTGAATGAATTCTTTTCGTCAGTATTCACTCAGGAACAGGACATTGTTGCCGATGTGAATATTGAGTCACAATTAATTAGAATGGACGGCTTTGAGGTATGTAGGGAAGAGGTGTTGGAAATTCTGGAAAGGGTGAAAATAGATAAGTCCCCTGGGCCTGATGGCATTTATCCTAGGATTCTCTGGGAAGCAAGGGAGGAGATTGCAGAGCCATTGGCCTTGATTTTTATGTCCTCATTGTCTACAGTAATAGTGCCAGTAGACTGGAGGATAGCAAATGTGGTTCCCTTGTTCAAGAAGGGGAGTAGGGATAACCCTAGTAACTATAGGCCGGTGAGTCTCACTTCTGTTGTGGGCAAAGTCTTAGAGAGAATTGTAAGGGATAGGATTTATGAACATCGGGATAGGAATAATGTGATCAAGGATAGTCAGCATGATTTTGTGAAGGGCAGGTCATGCCTCACAAACCTTATTGAATTCTTTGAGAAGGTGACTAAGGAGGTGGACGAGGGTAAAGCGGTAGATGTGGTATATATGGATTTTAGTAAGGCATTTGATAAGGTTCCCCATGGTAGGCTACTGCAAAAAATACGGAGGTATGGCATTGAGGGTGAGTTGGAGGTTTGGATTAGGAATTGGCTGGCTGGAAGAAGACAGAGGGTAGTAGTTGATGGTAAAGGTTCATCTTGGAGTGCAGTTACTAGCGGTGTTCCACAAGGATCTGTTTTGGGACCATTGCTGTTTGTCATTTTTAATAAATGACCTGGAGGAGGGGCTAGAAGGTTGGGTGAGCAAGTTTGCGGATGATACGAAAGTCAGTGGAGTTGTTGACAGTGAGGAAGGATGTGTCAGGTTACAGCGGGATATAGATAAGTTGCAGAGCTGGGCAGAAAGGTGGCAAATGGAGTTCAATGTAGGTAAGTGTGAGGTGATTCACTTTGGTAAGAGTAACAAAAAGACGGGGTACTGGGCTAGTGGTTGGATACTTGGTAGTGTGGATGAGCAGAGGGCTCTTGGTGTCCATGTACACAGATCTTTGAAAGTTGCCACCCAGGTAAATAGTGCGGTGAAGAAGGCATATGGCGTACTGGCTTTTATTGGTAGAGGAATTGAGTTCCGGAGCCCTGAGGTCATGTTGCAGTTGTATAAGACTCTGGTGCGGCCGCATCTGGAGTATTGTGTGCAGTTTTGGTCGCCATACTATAGGAAGGATGTGGAGGCACTGGAACGGGTGCAGAGGAGATTTACCAGGATGTTTCCTCGTATGGGAGGAAGATCATATGAGGAAAGGCTGAGGCACTTGGGGCTGTTTTCATTGGAGAAAAGAAGGTTTAGGGGTGACTTGATAGAGGTGTACAAGATGATTAGGGGTTTAGATAGGGTTGACTATGAGAACCTCTTTCCATGTATGGAGTCAGCTATTACGAGGGGGCATAGCTTTAAATTAAGGGGTGGTAGGTATAGAACAGATGTTAGGGGTAGATTCTTTACTCAGCGAGTCGTGAGTTCATGGAATGCCCTGCCAGTAGCAGTGGTGGACTCTCCCTCTTTATGGGCATTTAAACAGGCATTGGATAGGCATATGGAGGATAATGGGCATGGATCGGCGCAACATCGAGGGCCGAAGGGCCTGTACTGCGCTGTATTTTTCTATGTTCTATCTTCTATATGTTGGTTAGGTGACAACTGCTGCATTCACAACATCCTTCTGTTCACCTTTGTAGAGTTTTTGAATCAAACTATTCAGACTATAATCCAGACCTTCTGGTTCAGAGATAGGGACACTACACTGGGCCACAGGACCCCTCACCTTTCTTGTATATGGTCTGAAAGGGTTAACACTGAGAAGTGGCATAATAATGATATCATGTGGACTTGTGGGCAAAACAGCTTGGAATCTTCAAGGAATGTGACCTATCATCTGGTCCTCCTGGAAGTCTCCAACAATGTTTACTTTACAATCACAGAAATAGTTGAAAAATGTGGTGCTGGAAAAACACAGCTGGCCAGGTAGCAACCGAGGAGCAGGAGGATCGACGTTTCGGGCATAAGCTCTTCGTCAGGAATGAGGCTGGTGTGCCAAGCGGGCTGAGATAAAAGGTAGGGGGGAGGGGCGCTGGGAATACAATAGGTGGAAGGAGGTGAGGGTGAGGGTGTTAGGCCAGACAGCGGGTGGGGGGGAGAGGTAGGGAAGAAGTTTGCAGGTCAAGAGGGCGGTGCTGAATCAGAGGGTTGGGACTGAGATAAGGTGGGGGGAGGGGAAATGAGGAAGCTGGAGAAATCTACATTCATCCTGTGTGGTTAGATTACTTACAGTGTGGAAACAGGCCCTTCGGCCCAACAAGTCCACACCGACCTGCCGGAGCTCAACCCACCCATACCCCTACATTTACCCCTTACCTAACACTATGGGCAATTTAGCATGGCCAATTCACCTGAGCTGCACATCTTTGGACTGTGGGAGGAAACCGGAGCACCCGGAGGAAACCCACGCAGACACGTAGAACATGCAAACTCCACACAGTCAGTCGCCTGAGGCGGGAATTGAACCCGGGTCTCTGGCGCTGTGAGGCAGCAGTGTTAACCACTGTGCCACCGTGCCGCCCACGTTGGAGGGTTCCTAGGCGGAAGATGAGGCGCTCTTCCTCCAGGCTTCGTGTGGCCAGGGTCTGGCAATGGAGGAGGCCAAGGACCTGCATGTCATTGGCGGAGTGGGAGGGGGAGCTAAAATGTTCAGCCATGGGGCGGTTGGATTAGTTGGTGCGAGTGTCCCAGAGGTGTTCTCTGAAACGTTCTGCAAGTAGGCGGCCTGTCTCCCCAATGTAGAGGAGACCACATCAGGTGCAGCGGATGATGTGTGTGGAAGTGCAGGTGAATTTGCGACAGATATAGAAGGATCCATTGGGGCCTTCGAGGGAGGTGAGGGGGGAGGTGTGGGCGCAAGTTTTGCACTTCTTGCGGTTGCAGGGGAAGGTGCCGGGAGTGGAGATTGAGATGGTGGGTGGTGTGGACCTGACGAGGGAGTCGTAGAGGGAGTTGTCTCTCCTGAATGCTGTTAGGAGTGGAGAGGGAAATATATCCCTGGTGGTGGGGTCTGTCTGGAGGTGGCGGAAATGACGGAGGATGATACGATGTATCCAGAGGTTGGTGGGGTGGAAGATGAGGACCAGTGGGGTTCTGTCCTGGTGGCGATTGGAGGGGCGGGGTTCAAGGGCAGAGGTGCGGGTAGTGGAGGAGATACGGTGGAGAGCATCGTTGACCATGTTGGAGGGGAAATTGCGGTCTTTGAAGAAGGAAGCCATTTGAGTTGTTCGGTAGTGGAATTGGTCCTCCTGGGAGCAGATGCGGCGGAGGCAGAGGAATTGGGAATATGGGATGGCGTTTTTACAGGGGGCAGGGTGGGAGGAGGTGTAATCTAGGTAGCTGTGGGAGTCAGTCGGTTTGTAGTAATGTTATCTCAGTCCCAACCCTCGGATTCAGCACCGCCCTCTTGACCTGCAATCCTCTTCCCGACCTCTCCGCCCCACCCCCTCTCCGTCCTATCACCCTCACCCTCACCTCTTTCCACCTATCGTATTCCCAGCACCCCTCCCCCAAATTCCCTCCCCTCTACCTTTTATCTCAGCCCGCTTGGCACACCAGCCTCATTCCTGAAGAAGGGCTTATGCTCGAAACGTCAATTCTCCTGCTCCTCAGATGCTGCCTGGCCTGCTCTGTTTTTCCAACTCTGGTATTCCAGCATCTGCAGTCCTTACTTTCTCCTAGTTAATCAGAGAAATAGGCCATTTATGCAGGTGCAATGGGCTAACTTTGTTAAATGCACATCATAATCTAGTGTCAATCTCCTTTTTTAAAAAATGTGCACATTATTTTTATCCAAAAATCATCCAGTCCCCTCTTGAATGCTTCAATTGAACCTACCTCTACCACACTTCCAGGCAGTGCATCCCATACGCTAACTATTCACTGAGTGAAACAAAATCCTCACTTCACCCTTGCTTTGCTTGCAGATCACTTTTAAATCATATCTAATTATACTTAAAACCATATCAATGTAACTTGTAACTAGTTGCTAAAATGCAATAAACTGTATTTTGTAACTACGAAACATTCTTCTAGTTGGACTTGAAAGTGGTTTTCCTCTACCACACTAAACAAAGTAGGCCCTGAAATCCCCCACACTTAAGGAGAATGATGGGACCAATCTTGATTATAAGCTGCAACTCAAAAAATATAGTTACCTTTAAGATGCAAAGTATAAATCAATGTAAAACATATATGCTAAGTACATCTTCCAAGGGCAATTATAGCTCTAAAAAATATGTAGCTATACATAGGTTCTAGCTTTGTATATGCTTTTTTATCTTTGAAATGGAACTAACCTGGCTAACAGTGCAGTGAACAAACTGCTTGAAATTTTATGGGGTCAGCTCCTTATTATTCACAGCTTTATCTGTAACTTTTTCCCAGTCATGGAGCTACCCTAATGGAGGGTCTACAAATTATGGTCAGCAGGTCAAATTCAAAAGAATGCATGCACTTAAGTTAAATGGATTGCATAGGATAGAGCAATTAACGCATAGTTTCAGTCTTTATACAACTCCAAAATGAATCCAGGATAATTGTCAGTCTTAGAAAACTGTTATGAGTGCAGCCATAAGGCACACAACTTGCAGAACTTCAACACTTGCTAGCATCCAGGTTCACCTTCAAGTTGAACATACATGGAGTTGTTTGAATTCCAGGGTGTCGACTATTATTAATACATCTCACCCAACCTCCCTTCACAATGAGCAGGAGTGGTTCAGTGGAAGGATATAAGAATAGAGAGCTTGTTCCCAACTCACCATGTACTCCCATTTTGCCTTTTGTTTTATTTGTACCTGGGTGTCAATGCTTAGGCCAGCATTTATTGCCTATCTCGAATTTCCCAGCCAGCTGTTAAGAATTAGCCTCATTGATGTGGATCTAAAGTCACATATAGGCCAAACCAGGTGAGGATGTCTGATCTCCTTTCTTAAAGGACATTACTGAATCAGGTGGGATTTTACAACAATTAGGAGAAAGTGACAATTGCAGATGCTGGAGCTCAGATTCAAAAATATGGCATTGGAAAAGCACAGCAGGTCAGGCAGCATGTTAACTTGGTTACTATTAGATTAACTATGTTTTTGTCCTCAGATTTTTTCACATTGAATACAAATCTGACCATCAACCATGGTGAGATTCAAACCTGTGCCCTCAGAACCTCATTAACCTGGGGTTTAGGATAGTAGCCCTGTGACATTACCACTATACCGCTGCACCCCTCCCCCTGTCCCCATAAGTGTGTTTTGTCATATCTTGTGTTAGGTAACTATCATTTACAGCAGTAACTCTGGAGGAGAAGATATTAATGAATTGGAAGAAAGCACACACACAATGTGGCAAAAATTAGTGATAAACAAGGGGATTGGGAAGTTTTAAAAACGAATAAAAGATGACCATCTAACAGTAAAAGGGAAGAATCTAAATTATAAAGGCAAACTAGCAAGTAATGACAGACAGTAAGATTAAATATATAAAAAGGAAGAGTGAGGTCAAAGTGAACATAGGTACTTAAAAAAATGAGGATGCTGCCTGACCTGCTGTGGTTTTCCAGCACCACTCTGATCTAAACTCTGGTTTCCAGCATCTGCAGTCCTCACTTTTGCCAACTTAAAAGAATGAGGCTGGGAAAATGATAATGGGAATTGAAAAAAAAAGGCAGAGGAGTCTTCATGGTAGGGGATACCAATAGCATTCCAAACATACTAAATAATCAAGGAGCTAAAGGGGGCAAGAAATAAACACATTAACAATCACTGCTGACAGAGTACTGGTAAATTAATGGAGCTAAAAGCCAATCATTTTTGGAACCTTTTCCCCGATTTTCATTAGCTCCAGGTTAGCTGCGTCTCCTTGATACAATACTTGGTGAAAGGCTGCCTTGATGTCAAAGGCAATCACTCTCATGTCAGCTGAGGAGTTCAGTTCTTTTGCGTATGTTTGGAGTGAAGTTATAATAGGGGCAGGACTTGAGAGGTGCTGTCAGAAATTAAACTGAGCATTAATTAACAGATTATTATTATTATTTGTGGGCGGCACGGTGGCACAGTGGTTAGCACTGCTGCCTCACAGCGCCTGAGACCCAGGTTCAGTTCCTGCCTCAGGTGACTGACTGTGTGGAGTTTGCATGTTCTCCTCGTGTCTGCGTGGGTTTCCTTCGGGTGCTCCGGTTTCCTCCCACCATCCAAAGATGTGCAGGTCAGGTGAATTGGCCATGCTAAATTGCCCGTAGTGTTAGGTAAGGGGTAAATGTAGGGGTATGGGTGGGTTGTGCTTCGACGGGTCGGTGTGGACTTGTTGGGCCGAAGGGCCTGTTTCCACACTGTAATGTAATCTAATCTAATCTAATCTAATCTATTTTGTAAATGCCTCTTATTAGCTCTGTCGACAACCCCTTCAATCATTTTGCTGATGATCAAGAGTAGACTGATAGGTTGGTAATTAGCCAGGTCAGATTTGTCCTGTTTTTGTGTACAGAACATACTTGGAAAAGTTCCATGTTTTTGGATAAATACCATCGTTGGAGCATTACTTGAACAGTTTAGCTAGGGGTGTGGAGCACAAGTCCATTGCTGGAATGTTATCTGGGACCATAGACTTTGCAGTATCGAGTGTGTGAGATATTGTGTTATGAGATATTGTGTTATATGCTATCTTTATTGACTCACTTACCAGCTTGCCATATTCATTAATACCAGGTTCCTGTTCATAGAACATAGAACAATATAGCACAGAACAGGCCGTTCGGCCCTCAATGTTGCACCGACCTGTGGACTACTCTAACCCAATCCCCTTACACTATCCCATCATCATCCATATGCTTATCCAAGGACTGTTTCAATGCCCCTATGTGGCTGAGTTAACTACATTGGCAGGCAGGACATTCCATGTCCTTACCAGTCTCTGAGTTAAGAACCTGCCTCTGACATCTGTCTTAAATCTATCACACCTCAATTTGCAGCTATGCCTTCTCATACAAGCCGATATCATCATCTTAGGAAAACAACTCTCACTGTCCACCCTATCTAATCCTCTGATCATCTTGTATGTCTCTATTAAATCCTCTCTTAATCTTCTTCTCTCCAATCAGAACAGACCCAAGTCTGTCAGCCTTTCCTCAAACCAGGCAACATCCTGGTAAATCTCCACTGCACCTTTTCCAATGCTTCCACATCCTTCCTATAACGGGACGACCAGAACTGTACACAATTTTCCATGTGAGGCCGCAGTAGCATTTTGTACAGTTGCAGCACGACATCACAGCTCCGGAATTCAGTCTCTCTGCCAATAAAACCTAACACATCATATGCCTTCTTAACAGCACTATCAATCTGGGTGGCAACTTTCATGGACACCAAGATCCCTCTGCACATCCACACTACCAAGAATCTTTCAACTGGCCCACTATTCTGCCTTCCTGTCATTCTTTCCAAAATGAATCACCTCACATTTATCTGCATTGAACTCCATTTGCCACCTTTCAGCCCAATTCTCAGTTTATCCAAGTCCCCCTGCAACCTGCAACACTTTTCCACACTGTCCACCACTCCACCAACTTTAGTGTCATCTGCAAACTTACTAACCCATCCACCTATGCCTGTGTCTAAGTCATTTATAAAAATGACAAACAACATTGGTCCCAAAACAGATCCTTGTGACACACCACTAGTAACTGGATTCCAAGCTGAATATTTTTCATCAATCACCACTCACTGCCTTCTTTCAGGAAGCCAGTTTCTAATCCAAACTGCTAAATCACCCTCAATCCCATGCCTCCACAATTTCTCCAATAACCTACCATGTGTAAACTGATCAAAGGCTTTACTAAAGTCCATGTACACCACGTCAACTGCCCTACCCTAATCCACATACTTGGTCACCTTCTCAAAAAACTCAATGAGGTTTGTGAGCTATGACCTGCCCTTGATGAATCCATGTTGACTATTTCCAATCAAATTGTTGCTAGGCTAAATGATTATAAATCCTATCTTTTATAATCCTTTCCAAAACTTTTCCTACAACAGACATAAGGCTCACTGGTCTATAATTACCTGGGTCATCTCTGCTGCCCTTCTTGAACAAGGGCACATTTGCAGTCCTCCAGTCCTCTGGTACTAAACCTGTAGCCAATGACAATTCAAAGATCTGCCAACTCCTCCCTAGCTTCCCAGAGAATCCTCGGATAAATTCCATCCGGCCTAGGGGACTTATCTACTTTCACACATTCTAGAATTGATAACACCTCCTTCTTACTAACCTCAATCCTTTCGAGTCTAATAGCCCATACCTCCATCTTCTCTACAATATTTTCCTTTTCATGAGTGAAAACAAATGAGAAGTATTCGTTTAGCACCTCTGCAATCTCCACAGGGTCCACACAGAGCTTCCCAGTCCTATTTCTGACTGGCCCTATTCCTACCCTAGTCATCCTTTTATTTTTCACATACCTATAGAAGGCTTTAGAGTTCTCCTTTATTCTATTTGCTAAAGACTGCTCATGCCCCCTCCTTGCTCTTCTTAACTCTCTCTTTAAATCCTTCCTAGCTAACCTGTAACTCTGCATCACCTCATCTGAACCATTGCGTCTCAACGTCACGTAAACCTCCTTCTTCCACTTTACAAGAGATACAATTTCTTTAGTAAACCACGGTTCCCTTACCTTATCACTTCCTCCCTGCCTGACAGGGACATACCTATCAAGGGCACGCAATATCTGTTCCTTAAACCAGCTCCACATTTCGATTGTCCCCATCCCCTGCATTTTGCTAGCCCATTCTATGCCTCCTAAGTCTTGCCTAATCGCATTTTAATTGCCCTTCCCCCATTTATAGCTCTTGCCCATGTACCTATCCCTTTCCATCACTAAACTAAACGTAACCAAATAATGATCATTCTCTCCAAAGTGCTCACCTATCACTAAATCAAACACCTGGCTTAGTTCATTACCAAGTACCAGATCCAGTGTGGCCTCCACTCTTGTTGGCCCTTTGACATACTGTGTCAGGAAACCATCCTGCTGCACACATTGGACAAACACTGATCCATCCGACGTACTAGAGTTATAGCATTTCCAGTCAATGTTAGACAAGTTAAAGGCCCCCATAATGACCATCCTGTTTCTTTCCTGCCCAGAATCGTTTTGCCAATCCTCTCTTCCACATCTCTGGAACTTTGCAGAGGCCTATAATAAATTCTCAGCAGTGTGACCTCTCCTCTCCTGTTTCTAAACTCAGCCCAGATCACTTCAGTAGACAAGTCTTCGTCAAAAGTTCTTTCAGCCACTTTTATACTGTCCTTGACTAACAAAGCCACACTCTCCCCCTTATACCTGAAAACACTCACTGATATAGCTGAGGGAAAACAAAAGTCCCTCCATTCCCTGAAACCTCTGCTCTCCGAGGTCAGCTTTTAAAGATCTAAATTAGTGACTCACCTTCCCCGACAGTGCCCTGGTCCAAGCTCCCACTCTTGCTGCTGCTGAAAACAGAAATTCATTCATTCATTCATAAACTTTTACTGACCCATTATTTACTATAAAACAGTTTCATTCATTCATTCATTCATAAAACCACGGTTCTGTGGTATCCACATTTAAAAACAACCCATTCAAATCCATTACTGGTGCTGGAAAAACAAAGCAGGGCTTATGCCCGAAACATCGATTCTCCTGCTCCTCAGATGCTGCCTGACCTGCTGTGCTTTTCCAGTACCACACTCTCGATTCTGATCTTCCGCATCAACAGTCCTCACTTTCTCCTCACAGAATTTATAGTCAAAAGAGTCCAGTGTCACAGAGATGTGACAGTAAACAATCTTAGATTAAAACTTCCATCTTTTATAATGGGATATGCTGGTTTCTGTTCTTCGATATGCAAATCCCAGAACTTCTTTTAAATTACATTTTCAAGATAACTCAGCTTTTTAAACAATAAGTGTGAAGTCTTTCTGTTTCCCAATGCTATGTCAGACTGACAACCCCCCTGTATAGTTTTACATGAATTCATGCAGTTTTTGAGCAAAATAAAATGTAATTCTGCCAAAACAAACTCACAAATTCACCCCATAAGCTTATATGTGTGCACATGTAGGAGCGACAGATTGAGTGTGCATGTGAGTGTGTGCGTGAGGGTATGAGTGCATATGTGTGTTTGTGTGTGTGTATGTCACAGAGAGAGAGTGTATTGTGCAGTGGAGTCACCTGTAGTGTCCTGTGTTTAGAGCATATTGGTCTACTCTTCATACTAACATTTACTAATTTAAAAGACGAAAGAACTAACACCTCTTGATCATGCAAGCAAACCAGACAGACACCCTTAATCCCATCACAAGTAACAGCCAATACTTAGCACATGTTTTAGCCCATCTCCTGTCTCCCAGGACAGAAGCCCTTCAAACTTTTGTGTACTATAGATGAAAAACGTAACACCATAGTAATGGAATTTTAATATATGTAAGAACTGTGTATAAAGAGGCTCTTAAAAGAACTGCATTTCGGGATTCTATTGCCGCCTCAAACTTGTGCTGTGATTGCTGAATATTTCTACTGCTCACCAATTTCGGTTATTATTTGAACACGATCCCACAAGTGCCATCAAATATTTCTTGATGCCATGTGGAGTGAATTGAATTGGTTGAAGACTGGTATCTCTGATCCTGGAGATTTCAGGAGGTCAGTATGGATCATCCACTCAGCACATCTAGTTGAAGATAGATGCAAATGCTTCATACTTGTCTGTTGTACTTATGTGCTGAACTCCCTCATCACCAACGATGTGGATATTTGTGGAACCTTCTCCTTCTGTTAGTTGTTTAATTATTCACCACCATTCATGACTGCAGAACTGCAGAACTGCAGAACTTAGATCTCATCCATTGGTTGCAGGATCATTTAGTTTTGTCTATCAGTTGTTGCTTCTGCTGTTCCTCATGTCAATATCCTTTCTTCTGGCTTCAACTGGTTAATATCTCATTTTTAGGTTTGCCTGCTGCTGCTCCTAGACTGCCCTCCTGCACTCTTCATTGAACTAGTGTTAATTTCCTAGATTGAAGTAATTGTAGACTGGAGGATATGCATGGCCACGAGGTTATAGATTGTGGTTGAATACTGTTACTGATAATAGTCAACAGCATCCCTTGAATGCTCAGTTTTGAGTAAATAGATTTATTCTAAGTTTATCCTTTTTAGCATGGTGGCAGTTCTACACAACACAATGGGCATCCTCAATATGAAAACAGGATACTATCTTCATAAGGATTATGTGGTAGTCTAGCTTATACATCTACGACAGATAGTTTGATGAGGATAATGTCAAGGAGGTATTTTCCCACTTATTTGTTCCCTCACTGCATGTCACAAATCTAGTCTAGATTGTAAGACCATAAGGCATAGGATCAGAAATTAGGCCATTCAGCCCATTGGGTCTGCTTAGCCATTCAATCATGGCTGATACATTTCTCAAACCCATTCTCCCACTTTCTTCCTTTAACCCTTGATTCCCTTGATACTCAAGAAACTATTTATCTCAGTTTTAAATATACTCAATGACCTGGCCTCCACAACCTTCTATGGCAGTGAATTCCATAGATTCACCATGCTCTGGCTGAAGAAGTTTCTCCTTACCTCGGTTCTAAAAGGTTTTCCCTTTACTCTAAGGCTGTGCCCTTGGGTTATAGTATCTCCTACCAATGGAAACATCTTCCCAAGATCTACCCGGTCCAGGCCATTCAGTGTTCTGTATATTTCGATTAGATCCTCCCTCAGCTTTCTAAACTCCATTGAGTATGGACGCAGAGTCCTCACACATTCCTCATATGTTAAGCTTTTCACTCCTGGAAACATTCTTGTGAACCTCCTATAAACACGCTCCAAGGCCAGTACATCTTTCCTGTGATATGCGTCCCAAAACTGCACACAATACTCCAGAGCCTTATAGAGCCTCCGAGATACATCCCTGCTTTTATATTCAAGTCCTCTCAAAATAAATATCATCATTACATTTGCCTTCTCAACTACTGACTCAACCTGCAAGTTTACCTTGAGAGAATCCTGGACGAGAACTCCCAAATCTCTTTGCACTTCAGACTTATGAATTTTTCTCCTCATTAAGAAAATAGTCCATGCCCCTACTCTTCCTACCAAAGTGCATGACCTCACACTTGCCCACATTGTACTCAATCTGCCACTTTGCCCACTCTCCTAACCTGTCCAAATCCTTCCGCAGCCTCCCCGCCTCCTCAATGCTACCTGTCCCTCTACCAATCTTTGTATCATCTGCAAACTTAGCCAGAACTCCCTCAGTCTCTTCATTTAGATCATTAATGTATAAAGTGAAAAGTTGTGGTCCAAAAACTGAGCCTTGCAGAACACCACTTGTCACTGACTATCATCCTGAGAAGGACCCTTTTATCCCCACTCTCTGCTTTCTGCCAGACAGCCAAGATTCTATCCATGCTAGCACATTGCTTCTAACACCGTGGGCCTTTATCTTACTCAGTAGCACCTTGTCAAAGGCCTTCTTGAAGTCCAGGTAGATAACATCCATTGACTTTCCTTGGTCTAACCTGCTTATCACTTTATTCTAACAGATTTGTCTGGCATGATCTCCCCTTGATGAAACCATGCTGACTTTGCCCAACACCTACGTGTTTTACCATACACCTCCAATATTCAGAAATCTCATCCTTCACAATGGAGTCCAGGATCGTACCCACAACCGAGGGCAGGCCAATCGGTATGTAATTTTCCGCCTTTTGCCTTACTCCCTTTTTAAACAGGGGTTTAAAATGAGTTCTAAAGCTCATTGTCTAGCGGCAATGAGCTTTAGAACTCAACTAGCTTGGTCTATATTGGTACTATAAGCTATGTTTGCTGATAGATTTTGAAGTCCCCCAACTAGAGTACAGTCTGTGCCCTTTCTACATCCCTTGCTTTCTCCAAGTGATGTTCAACATGAAGGAGCGCTAATTCATCAGCTGAATTGTGTGCAGGAGGAGCAGGGTGGTAAATTGCAATTAGCGAGAGGTTTTTTTTTGCTCATTGAAGACTCACAGTGCTACTCTCTCCTGAGTATGTACTTGTCCACCACCTCTGCTGAGTCTGTCCTTCCAGTGGAGCAGGACATAACAGGGATGGTAATGGTGGTGTCTGTGATTCCAGCATCTGCAGTTTTTTTGTCTCTAACATTGTCTATATAGGCATGATTCTGTGAATGTCAGTATGAGTGTGACTGTTACTTGACCAGTCTGTGGGACAACACTCCAATTTTGTGTACAAGCCCCCAGATATTAGTAAGATAGATCTAGCAGAGTCAACAAGACTGAGTTTTCCATTGTCATTTCCAGTGTCTAGGTTGCTGTTGGGTGGTCCATTCAGTTTGAGGGATTGATACAACTGAGCAATTAAGAATCAACCCACTTTGCTATAGGTTGGATCACATGATCAGGTAAAGATAGAAATTATCTATATATCCTTTATAGACGTTGCTGAACCAGCTGAGATTTTTACACAATTAGCCGTGGTTTACAATTCTAGATTTTATTGAATTCAAATTTTGTTATTTTCTGTGTTAGGATTCAAACCCATGTCCCCAGAACATTAGCCTGGTGCTGTGGATTACTTCTCCAGTGATATTGCTATTACATCACCACTTCCTTTCATCCTTCAACAAGGACTCAATGTCTCATTTCAGCAAACACACACACACTAATACTTTAAGGTACCTTTTATTCTCCCTAATTTGGTAAAACTCAAAAAATCCCAATGGACAGAAAATAAAATATGATCGAAAAAGCTAAAAATGTGCAGAACAATCCTAGAAAAGATTTTCAAATGTGACAAGAAAAAGTTTTGGCAGAACAAATATTTCAGAAAGTTGGAAGCCAGGTAAATTTAAATTTATTTTAGCATTTAATGAGGCAGATAAATCTCTAAAAACCTCAGTGTAAATCTCAGCTGTAAAATAAATTATCTTCGTGATAAGATCACAAGACCTAATCACAAAAATTTCTGGTACATATGTAACAGCACCCTCATTGCCATAATAAAGATCATTAATCTTTAAACATTAATGCCTGCATTTCTCCTGCTTCTTTATTTTCTCCACTATTATATTCACTCTTGTGTGGAGGAGTGCATTGCCTTTGATCAGCTGATTTTAGTAAATCTTTGCTACAGTAGAAACCTACAGCTCAACTATCTATCACAATTCGCCATGTTACTTAATCACTTAACTAATCTCCAAACCACACCTAAAGGTTAGACCAGTAAAAAAGTTCATATTCCAGCTTCACCACATTCCACATATCCTGCTGGCAAAGCCCCTTCCAATTAACACCCACTCAAAGTCTTATTCAAACACATAGGAAATAAATTATTTTTACTCGATAAATCTATCTTTTTTTTATATAAATTCTGGAGGACAAAGTTTGAGGATTGAAAAGTAGGACCCTGCAGAAGTATTTTGCAGGTGGCAACTATTTAAGAGGCTGCATCACAAACAAGAAGGTTCTTTAATATTAAGGCACCCTTAAAGATCAGCGTCACTCTGGAAAATCCAGTGTTAAGCAGGCAGGCAGGCCGCAGCGATTGGAGGAGCTGTGGGATATGTTACAGAGATAATGCATTTGCCTTGGGCACAGAGGTAGCCATTGTTACTGCAGCTTGGTGGGGGATGGGAGCTATGGACTACCTGTTTAGGAAGAACTCAATTCCCCTCTCCAGGAATGTACAGGCGTGCCATCAGGATTTATCTGACTCTTGCCACATGACAACAGACTGTTTCAATATTTGCAAAATGCTGGCAAACACAGAATGGGCCATTAATTGGGCAATTAAATGGCTGAATTAACAGCCCAGTGGAAGCAGTGTCACTGAGGTTCCTGCAGCTGCTAATATCCCTTGACAGAAGGAAGGTATCAGGCACCCCTACCAAAACCTTCCACTGCCATATTACCTGACCTCCTCCTTCCCCACACATCACAATATATTTGGGAAAATTAAGATGTCTACTATGTATTTTTGTTATGCATTCATATGTTAAAGAGGTTAAATAAAATATTGCCACTGTAACTTACACCCAAAGCATGGATGGTACTGGATAATGTACCACCTTATAAAATACTGTGATTTTAAAAATTGACCAAAGGAAAAACAGGGCTGAAATGTCCATACATCTCTGTTAATATCTAGGTATCAATACAACAATTTGCTCCTGACCGGGAAGCAATGGTAGATTGATCCCACTTTTTTCTCTATTCGATTGACCAGAGATAGCTGTGTTTCAAAGTGAAAGAGTATTTCTAACCTTTGAGTCTTGTAGCTCAAAAGAATAAAGTACAGCTTACTCTCAATTTTGAAAAAAGGTAACATATGATAGTGTTCTCATATGACCCATACATACACATGCACATATACAAAATCACAAGAAAAGGTGATCACCAAAGAATAGAATAATGCAGTTTGAATATAGAGTCATAGAGATATATAGCATAGAAACAGACCCTTTGATCCAACTCATCCATGCTGACCAGATATCCTAACCTAACTTAGTCTTCATAATTTGGAGATGCTGGTGTTGGACTGGGGTGTACAAAGTTAAAAAAATCACACAATACCAGTTTATAGTCCAACAGGTTTAATTGGGAGCACACCTGATGAAGGAGCATCACTCCGAAAGCTAGTGTGCTTCCAATTAAACCTGTTGGACTATAACCTGGTGTTGTGTGATTTTTAACTTAGCCTTACTTGCCAGCACCCAGCCCATATCCCTCCAAACCCTTCCTAATGATATGCTAAGTTGTGAAGTTGTTAAGACATTGTTAAACTCATGAAAGGCTCTTGGTGTTCTAATATAAAAACTTGGGATTTAAAAGTCCAGAAATCACTGATAAACTTGATTGCCTCAAGATTGAATTACAAACTAGATGTTTCCCTTTTGGTTCATGGAGAAGCAGGGAGGTGTCTGTTTCTTGGCTATTGGGGGGATGTGTGCGTAGGAGGGGTGACATTGTTAGTGAAGGACAGTATTACAGTTGCAGAAAGGATGTTTGAGGACTCGTCTACCGAGGTAGTATGGGCTGAGGTTAGAAACAGGAAAGGGGAGGTCACCCTGTTGGGAGTATTCGATAAGCCTCTGAATGTTTCCAGAGATGTAGCGCGTAGGAGAGCAAAGATGATCCTTGATAGGAGCGAGAATGACAGGGTAGTTGTTATGGGGAACTTTAACTTTCCATATACTGACTGGGAATACTATAGTTCAAGTACTTTAGATGGGTCAGTTTTTGTCCAATGTGTGCAGTCTGTAGACAGGCCAACAAGATTTGTTACTGGGTAATGAACCCGGCCAGGTGTTAGATTTGGAGATAGATGAGCACTTTGGTGATAGACACCACAATTTAGTGATAGAAAGCGATAGGTACACACTGCAGGGCAAGAGTTATAGTTGGGGGGAAGGCAATTATGATGCGATTCGGCAAGATTTAGGGTGCATTCGATAGGGAAGTAAACTGCAGGGGATGGCCACAATTGAAATGTGGAGCTTCTTCGAGGATCAGCTACTGTGGATCCTTGATAAGTATGCACCAGTCAGACAGGAAGGAAGTTGTCAAGCACAGGAGCTGTGGTTTACTAAGGAAGTTGAATCTCTTGTCAAGTGGAAGAAGAAGGCTTATGTTAGGATGAGATATGAAGGCTCAGTTAAGGCGTTTGAGAGTTACATGTTAGCCAGGAAAGACCTAAAGACCTAGTTAAGAAGAGCCAGGAAGGGACATGAGAAGTCGTTGGCGAATAGGATCAAGGAAACCCCTAAGGCTTTCTATAGGTATATCAGGACTATAAGAATGACTAGAGTAAGATTAGAGTCAATCAAGGATAGTAGTGGGAAGTTGTGCATGGAGGAGAAAGTGAGGTCTGCAGATGCTGGAGATCAAAGTTGAAACTTTATTGCTGGAACAGCACAGCAGGTCAGGCAGCATCCAGGGAACAGGAGATTCGACGTTTCGGGCACAGGCCCTTCTTCAGGAATGAGCAGAGAGTGTTCAGCAGGAGAAGATAAAAGGTAGGGAGGAGGGACTTGGAGGAGGGGCGTTGGAAATGTGATAGGTGGAAAGAGGTCAAGGTGAGGGTGATTCACCTGCACCTCCACCCACATCATCTACTGCATCCGCTGCAGCCGGTGTGGCCTCCTCTATATTGGGGAGACAGGCCGCCTACTTGCGGAGCGATTCAGAGAGCACCTCTGGGCCACCCGGACGAACCAACCCAACCACCCTGTAGCACAGCATTTCAACTCCCCCTCCCACTCCACCGAGGATATGCAGGTCATTGGACTCATCCACCGCCAAACCACAACAATGCGACGGTCGGAGGAGGAGCGTCTTATCTTCCGACTGGGAACCCTCCAACCACAGGGGATGAACTTGGACTTCACCAGTTTCTTCATCCCCCCTCCCCCCACCTTGTCTCAGCCGAATCCCTCCAGCCCGGCACCGCCTTCCTGACCAGCAGTCTTCTTCTTGACCTCTCCGCCTCCATCCTACTCCGACCTATCACCCTCACCTTGACCTCTTTCCACCTATCACATTTCCAACGCCCCTCCTCCAAGTCCCTCCTCCCTACCTTTTATCTTCTCCTGCTGAACACTCTCTGCTCATTCCTGAAGAAGGGCCTGTGCCCGAAACTTCGAATCTCCTGTTCCCTGGATGCTGCCTGACCAGTTGTGCATGGAGTCAGAGCAGATAGGGGAAGTGCTAAATGAAAACTTTTTGTCAGCATTCACACTTGAAAAAGATAATGTTGTGGAGGAGAATACTGAGATACAGGCTACTAGACTAGATGGGATTGAGGTTCACAAGGAGGAGGTGTTGGCAATTCTGGATAATGTAAAAATAGACAGGTCCCCTGGGCTAGATAGGATTTAGCCTAAAAATGTGTTGCTGGAAAAGCGCAGCAGGTCAGGCAGCATCAAAGGAGAAGGAGAATCTTCAAGAAGGGCTTATGCCCGAAACGTCGATTCTCCTTCTCCTTTGATGCTGCCTGACCTGCTGCGCTTTTCCAGCAACACATTTTTAAGCTCTGATCCCCAGCATCTGCAGTCCTCACTTTCTCCTAGATAGGATTTATCCAAGGATTCTCTGGGAAGCCAGGGAGTAGATTGCAGAGCCTGTGGCTTAGATCTTTATGTCGTCATTGGCTACAGGAATAGTGCCAGAAGACTGGACAATAGCAAATGTTGTTCCCTTGTTCAAGAAGGGAGTAGAGACAACCATGGTAATTATAGACCTGTGAGCCTTACTTCGGTTGTGGGTAAAGTGGTGGAAAGGGTTATAAGAGATGGGATTTATAATCATCTAGAGATGGATAAGTTGATTAGAGTAAGTCATGCCTCATAAATCTGATTGAGTTCTTTGAGAAGGTGAACAAACAGGTGGATGAGGGTTATGCGATTGATGTGGTGTATATGAATTTCGATACGGCGTTTGCACAAAATGCGGAGGCATGGGATTGAAGGTGATTTAACGGTTTGGATCAAAGATTGGCTAGCTGAAAGAAAACAGAGGGTGGTGGTTGATGGGAAATATTCATCCTGTAGTTAAGTAACTAGTGGGGTACCGCAAGGATCTGTTTTGGGTCCACTGCTGTTTGTCATTTTTATAAATGACCTGGATGAGGGCATAGAAGTTTGGGTTGGTAAATTTGCAGATGACACTAAGGTTGGTAGAGGTGGACAGTGACAAAGGATGTTGTAGTTTACTGAGGGACATAGATAAGCTGGGCTGAGTTGTGGCAAATGGAGTTTAATGCAGAAAAGTGAGAAGGAACAACAGGAATAAACAGTACTGGGCTAATGGTAAGATTCTTGGTAGTTTAGATGAGCAGAGTGATCTTGGTGTCCATGTCCATAAATCCTTGAAAGTTGCCACCCAGGTTGATACGGTTATTAAGAAGGCATATGATGTGTTAGTTCTTATTGGTAGAGGGATTGAGTTTCGGAATGTGAGATCATGTCGCAGCTGTACAAAACTCTGGTGCGGCCGCACTTGGAGTATTGTGTACAGTTCTGGTCACCGCATTATAGGAAGGATATACAGTCATAGAGTCAAAGAGATGTACAGCATGGAAACAGATCCTTCAGTCCAACCCGTCCAGGCCGACCAGATATCCCAACCCAATCTAGTCCCACCTGCCAACACCCGGCCCATATCCCTCCAAACTCTTCCTATTCATATTGCCCATCCAAATGCCTCTTAAATGTTGCAATTGTACCAGCCTCCATCACTTCCTCTGGCAGCTCATTCCATACACGTACCACCCTCTTGTGTGAAAAAATTGTCCCGAAGGTCTCTTTTATATCTTTCCTCTCTCATCCTAAACCTATGCCGAGGTCCTCGGATGCTGCCTGAATTGCTGTGCTCTTCCAGCACCACTGATCCTAAACCTATGCCCTCTAGTTCTGGACTCCCTGACCCCAGGGAAAAGACTTTGCCTATTTACCCTATCAATGCCCCTCATAATTTTGTAAATCTCTGTAAGGTCACTCCTCAGCATCTGACGCTCATGGGAAAACAGCCCCAGCCTGTTCAGTCTCCCCCTATAGCTCAAATCCTCCAACCCTGGCAACATCCTTGTAAATCTTTTCTGAACCCTTTCAAATTTCACAACATCTTTTCGATAGGAAGGAGACCAGAATGGAAAGCTTAAGAAAAGGTTCAGAGGAGATTTGCTAGTATATTGGCTGGTATGGAAGATCTTACAAGGAAAGGCTGAGGGACTTGAGGTTGTTTTCGTTAGAGAGAAGATGGTTGAGACATACAAGGGTGGACAGTGAGAGCCTTTTTCCTCGGATGGTGATGTCTAGCATGATGGGACATAGCTTTATATTGAGGGGTGATAGATATAGGACAGGTGTCAGAGGTAATTTCTTTACTCGGAGAGTTGTAGGGGCGTGGGACGCGCTGCCTGCAACAGCAGTAGACTCGCCAACTTTAAGAGCATTTAAATGGTCATTGGATAGGGATAAGGACGAGAATGGACTAGTGTAGGTTAAATGGGCTTCAGATTGGTTTCACAGGTCGGTGCAACATCAAGGGCCGAAAAGCCTGTAGTGCGCTATAATGTTTTATATTCCTATGAATAATATAACTATGGTATAAAAACAGAAAATGTTGAAATACTGCAGGTCAAGCTGCATCTATGGAGAGAAAGCAAGAGCTAATGTTTCAGTTTAATATTCTTTCATCAGAATCTTTCATCTGATGAAAGGCCATCAACTTGAAACATTAAGTCTACAAATCTCTGACCTGCTTAATACTTTCAGCAACTTCTTTTTGATTTTAAATTTCCAGCATTAGCTGTTTTGTTACCTGTTAATACAATAGGACAATATGCCCCACGTGGTTTCTCCCAATTAAGGAAGACTTTTGCCTTTGCCAAGTTGTAAGAAAACAGCACCTGTGCAATTTCGTTCAGTGCTGCAGCAAGAAAATACACATTTAGCTGTGTACACTGGGTCAAGTTCTACTCCAAGATCTTTTCGCTCAGGTTGGCACTTCAATGTAGTGCTCACAAAGCGCTGCACCACTGGAGATGCCATCTTTTGGTTGAAACATTTAACTGTGACCCCTATCTATCCTCTCAGATGAACATAAACATTCGCACGGTAGAAGATTTCTCTTTAGTGTCCTGGGTTTTATTTACTCCTCAGAGATGGAAATGTGTTGCTAGAAAAGCACAGCAGGTCAGGCAGCATCTAGGGAACAGGAGAATCGACGTTTCGGGCATTAGCCCTTCTTCAGGAATGAGGAAAGTTGGTCCAGCAGGCTAAGATAAAAGGTAGGGAGGAGGGACTTGGGGGAGGGGTGTCGGAAATGTGATAGGTGGAAAGAGGTCAAGGTGAGGGTGATAGGTCAGACTGGGGTGGGGGCGGAGAGGTCGGGAAGAAGATTGCAGGTTAGGAAGGCGGTGCTGAATTTGATGGATTTGACTGAGACAGGTTGGGGGGAGGGGAAATGAGGAAACTGGTGAAATCCGAGTTCATCCCTTGTGGTTGGAGGGTTCCCAGCCGGAAGATGAGGCGCTCTTCCTCCAACCGTCGCCTCGCTGTGGTCTGACGATGGAGGAGTCCAAAGACCTGCATATCCTTGGTGGAGTGGGAGGGGGAATTGAAATGTTGAGCTACAGGGTGGTTGGGCTGGTTGGTCCGGGTGTCCCAGAGGTGTTCCCTGAAACGCTCCGCAAGTAGGCGGCCCGTCTCCCCAATATAGAGGAGGCCACATCGGGTGCAACGGATGCAATAGATGATATGTGTGGAGGTGCAGGTGAATCTGTGGCGGATATGGAAGTTTCCTTTGGGGCCTTGGAGGGAGGTGAGGGGGGAGGTGTGGGCGCAAGTCTTGCACCTCCTGCGGTTGCAGGGTAAGGTGCCGGGAGTGGAGGTTGGGTTGGTGGGGGGTGTGGACCTGACGAGGGAGTCACGGAGGGAGTGGTCTTTACGGAATGCTGATAGGGGAGGGGAGGGAAATATATCCTTGGTGGTGGGGTCCATTTGGAGGTGGCGGAAATGGCGGCGGATGAAGCGCTGTACATGGAGGTTAGTGGGATGGTAGGTGAGGACCAGTGGGGTTCTGTCCTGGTGGCGGTTGGAGGGGCGGGGTTCAAGGGCGGAGGATCGGGAAGTGGAAGAGATGCGGTGGAGGGCATCGTCGACCACGTCGGGGGGGAAATTGCGGTCCTTGAAGAAGGAGGCCATCTGGGATGTGCGTTTTATTTACTCCTCAGTCAACATTACAAAATAAATAAAAACAGGAAATAAGCACAGGCTTAACAGCATCTGTGATAACAGAAAGAAAGTTATTGTTGCAAATCAAACTTTCCCCAAGACTTAAAATTCTAGCATTTCCTTTTTAGTTTACAATGCAAGAATTTGCAATAAAAGAAAGGTAATCTGTTCATTACGACATTTGAGACAGTTGAAACCCTGCTGTGTGCAAATTGACCACTGTGTTACTCACAGCAGCAATAATAGTTTGAATGTGCTTAGTTGTTGAAGTCATGAAAGGCATTAGATAAATGCAAATGCTTTCTTTATGTTCTAATATAAATATGTAAATGTCTGTGCATTGTAAGTTTAATGTTGCCTGTTTCAATCTACAGTATTTCCTTTATACCATAAGTCACCCCAACTGAGAAGCATCTGAAGGAATTCAATAAGTTCCAGGAAATCTAGGTACAAGTCGACTAACAGGGAAAATGCTGGAGACACTTAGCGGGTCTGGCAGCAAAAGGGTGGTTAATTATGGTTTGATAATGAAATGAGAGTTGGACGTGAGAGAATGGAGGCAGAAATTTCAGAGGGAAGTAGGTTAGAATGGCTGTCATGGTAATATTTCTCTCCTGGTCTGCTGTAATGTTCTACCAAAGCACAACACAAGGTCAAGGAACAACAGCTCATTTTCCACTTATGCATTTTACAGCAGCTTGGACTCAATATTGAATTTTACAACTCCAAAGCATGACACATATGTCTATAGTCCATTTTTCTTGCATTCTCCACCTTGCCCCACCCCTATGACAGTTTACTTTTATCTCAGTGAAGAGGATCCATATTCTCTCTTCCACACCTTAGTCTACACCCATTTTACATCTCTATTTCTCTTACATCACAATTAGCAATCATTTTGTCCTTTGCACTAGCCCCCTACACATCTGTTTGTCTTCCTCCTCCTCTGACTCTCAAAAGTTTGAAAACTACAATTTTCTAGAAACTTTCAGTTCTGAAGAAGTCAAACCTTAACTCTGTTTTTCTCGCTCCATAGCTGCTGCCACACCTGATGAAGGAGCAGCACTCCAAAAGCTAGTACTTTCAAATAAACCTGGTGTTTTGTGATTTTTAACTTTGTACACTTGTTGAAGTTCCCCAGCATTGACTGTACAATTTTCCTCATTCGTCGTTTTTCCTGTCACTTGTAGACTGAATAAAAATAAAGCGTTAGTGTTAGAATTTATGCAGGGGTACATAAGTACTCTAAAACATTTTTCAAGAGCTGTTTTAAGTTCACCTGGAATGAGTAAAGATGAATTAGTTTAAACAACTGATCAAACTGATATGAATCATTCAATGAGAAGAGCATTCTTGTGATGAATAACTGATCCAGCAAGTTTGATGCCCCACCGTTCTCCACCCTTTAGGTGGAGTGCCACAATGTTGCTCAATTTTCAAGCATGTTTCAAAACCACCCAGTAAGAGCAGGTATAATTTCACTGACAATCAAGGTTGGGATTTGAACTTGAGCCCAGCTGCACCAGTGGAGCTATTATATCACCTCGGAGTCTCTTGTGCTCATTACATTTTTCTTAATGCAGTTTAAAATGTGTTTGGAGCTTGTGCATAAAATACTAATGCTTAGAAATCAATTGTGCAGCACTTGTTCTTCATATGAGAAATGATTGCTGAATCATACAATATTGCATAGGTCTCTGCTCAGCCATTATTGAAAATATGCTCCAACAATAGTGATTAGGATTTACTCTGCAGTTGTCCAGGCATCTGCCTGAAAAAGATATCAGGTGCTTTGTTGATCAAAATTTGGGACCCAGTCCAGTTTCTGGCCTCCTTGTCAATTTGGATTGTGATTACGTGCAGTATGAGCTGTGCTGGCTGTTGTTAGTAGACAGCAACCAAGCCAGCAGGACCTATGGACCCCTGCAGGTAGAACATGTGCCAAACAGCTGAATACAATATTTTACAATTCCCTGAATGTGAAACTAGGAAGAGGTGCTCCTCCTGGGATCTATATTTAAACTGCAGACACATGTTGTTCCCATTTCCTAATTTCCACATGCCGTCCTTTACATATTGCATTCTGCCTTAATTGATCACCCTGTGCCCAGTGAACCATAATCAATTGGATCTGGCAGCCTTGCCATTAGTCTCTTAGCTGCGAGCAATAGACATTCCACTCAGATTTGAGCATATTCAATTTTCAAAGCCTAACTATCAATAAACACTGAGGATGCTTATAAAACAGACAGGAGGAAGTGATGTTGGGCTAGCAAACAGCCTAACAGTCGCTAGAATTGATAAATGCTAGATAACATATTGTCAAGTTTAATTTAGATAAATGTGAGGTTCTGCAATTTGGAAAGGCAAATCAGTGCGGGATTTATACACTTAATGATAAAGTCCTGGGGAGTGTTGCTGAACAAAGAAACCTTGGAGTGCAGGTTCATAATTCCTTGAAAGTGGAGTTGCAGGTAGATAGGATAGTGAAGAAGGTATTAGGCTATCCTTGCCTTTATTGGTCAGTGCATTCAGCATAGAAATTGGGAGGTCAAGTTGTGGCTGTACAGGACATTGGTTAGGCTACTTTTGGAATACTGCGTGCAATTCTGGTCTCTCTGCTATAGGAAGGATGTTGTGAAACTTGAAACAGTTCAGAAAAGATTTACAAGGATGTTGCCAGAGTTGGAAGGTTTGATCTACAGGGAGAGGCTGAATAGACTGAGGCTATTTTCCCTGGAGCATCAGAGACTGAGGAGTGACCTTATAGAGGTTTATAAAATCACAAGGAGCATGAATAGGATAAATAAACAAGGTCTTTTCCCTGGGTTGGGGAAGTCCAAAACTAGATGGCATAGGTTTAAGGTGAGAGGGGAAAGATTTAAAAGGGACCTAAGTGGCAACTTTTCAAGCAGAAAATGGTGTGTGTATGGAATGAGCTGCCAGAGGAAATGGTGGAGGCTCGTCCAAATATAACATTTAAAAGGCATCTGGATGGGTAAATATATAGGAATGGTTTAGAGAGATATAGACCAAATGTTGGCAAATGGGACTAGATTTTTATTTTGGATATCTGGTCGGCATGGACGAGGTGGACCGATGGATCTGTTTCCGTGCTGTATATTTCTATAACTCTAAGATAGCTTAGTGAATGAGTGACACATGGTACTTAGCATGGATACATGACTCCGATACAGTTATAGTGGTTAATTTCAGTTTAAAAATCTAACCTCTGAGTCAAGGTTATGGATTCAGTTGAATAAATTATCTAGGCTGGCACTTCATTGCAGTCAGAATGTGCCATCTTGAGGATCAGACTTGCCATCTCGGATGGGAATCAAAGATCCCATAGTGTTTCTTAAAAATTATTATTTTTAAGAATATTAAGAGAGATCTCTTTGGTGTCTTGTGCAATATTTATTTCACAACCTACATCACTAAGTCTGACCATTATTAATTACATTGTTGTTGTGGGAGGTGGAGAAAGGCAGACAATAGGAGGTATGTTGCGAATGGAAGGGTCAAGTGGAGGAGGGGAGGGGGATTCTCAGTAGCCCTAATCAAGTGAGGGACTACCAGAAGAACTTCTCATACCTCCACCTAAGGCAGGGGCACTGTGTGCTTCAATCTGCATTTTAAAAACAAGGTGCTCACAGATCTCCATTATCTGTTGTAATCAGATCTACTGTGCTTGACCAAACTAAGATGGCAGTGTGAAGGTGACTATAGCCCTGAAGTTTTCACATTAGGATCATTCAGCTGTTGATCAGTTGGTAACAGTAGGCTGCACCTTATATTTCTTTGGCTCAGATGAACCAAATTTTTGGACAACTTTTCGCTGCAGGGTCTAAATGGGTTTCCTCATCATATCTTACCAAACTTATTAATTTAATTACATATTTTGCCCTGTGGCATTTCCCACAGCTGACTTTTACCCCATCTTACCACATGCTATTCCCACAACAACTCACTACTCTGCAGGTCATAGAGTCATAGAGATGTACAACATGGAAACAGACCCTTCGATCCAAGCCGTCCATGCCGACCAGATATCCCAACCCAATCTAGTCCCACCTGCCAGCACCCGGCCCATATCCCTCCAAACTCTTCCTATTCATGTACCCATCCAAATGCGTCTTAAATGTTGCAATTGCACCAGCCTCCACTACGTCCTCTGGCAGCTCATTCCATACACGTACCACCCTCTGCGTGAAAAGGTTGCCCCTTAGGTCTCTTTTATATCTTTCCCCTCTCATCCTAAACCTATACCCTCTAGTTCTGGACTCTCCGACCCCAGGGAAAAGACTTTGCCTATTTATCCTATCCATGCCCCTCATAATTTTGTAAACCTCTATAAGGTCACCTCTCAGCCTCCAACACTCCAGGGAAAACAACCCCAGCCTGTTCAGCCTCTCCCTGTAGCTCAGATCCTCCAACCCTGGCAACATCCTTGTAAATCTTTTCTGAACCCTTTCAAGTTTCACAACATCTTTCCGATAGGAAGGAGACCAGAATTGCACGCAATATTCCAACAATGGCCTAACCAATGTCCTGTACAGCCGCAACATGACCTCCCAACTCCTGTACTCAATACTCTGACCAATAAAGGAAAGCATACCAAACACTTTCTTCACTATCCTATCTACCTGCGACTCCACTTTCAAGGAGCTATGAACCTGCACTCCAAGGTCTCTTTGTTCAGCAACATTCCCTAGGACCTTACCATTAAGTGTATAAGTCCTGCTAAGATTTGCTTTCCCAAAATGCAGCACCTCACATTTATCAGAATTAAACTCCATCTGCCACTTCTCAGCCCATTGGAGGTATTGCCCAAAGACTGCAAATACAAATATTCCTTGAATTTGTGCCATCTTTAAAAGTCTTTCATACACCTGGAAATCCAAAGCTGCCTTTTTCATTGATGGGTACAGTCAGAACATGGCAGAGATGGGAAAGATGACTCAGTGCTTTTCCAACAGGGAACTGGAGATCCTGATGGACAGGGTGGTGCAGAAAAGAGGTATCCTCTTTCTCTAGGATCAGCAGAGGATACCATGCTACTGGGCCTTGTCAGTCTGGTCATAGTTGCCACCCAATTTAGTGTTGTCTGGAGTGTGGAGGAATGGCCACCAGTGCCACAAGGAGGTCAATGGCCATCTCCATTCTCCCAAGGTGAGTAGCACATTTTTTCTCTGCCCACTTTACACTCTCTCTATCTCTACTACTGCACACACCACAGACCAAGACTCATACTTGGTCATTCTCACTATTGCATGTAACACCTTCCTTCACTTAATCTCATTTACACTGCCTCCAACCATCCTGCACATTGTCCACACTGCTTCCTTGATCCTTCTGTATGCACTATTACTGTTCCCTCACTCATTCTACTGCCATTGCTCATTACAGAAGAAGACAGACCATAACAGGGCAGAGAGAGAGCTTGTATGGTTGGAGAGGTGCCCAACATCCATACACATAGAAAATTCTAGCTCTTGCAGGAGGAGATCGGGACCACGCCTGAGTGGATGCAGAAACATCCATATCTCACCAAATGGGTCAGTGCCACTAGTCATTCCAATGTGACTCTCACTTTAACCCCGCTGTCATTCTCAATGATTGAACACCTCATCCAACCACTGGCAACGCTGCCTCCTCTTTCTTTTGTTTGTTTGTTTTGGTTCTGCTAGACTGCCCATGACCTCTGCAAATAAACACCCAGCTCTCCCATAAGCCCTATCTTCAGCCTCTGAGGATGACAGCATTGAAACCTCAGAGGAAGCATCAGCAAGACTGCCTCCTGAATCCTGCATCAACCCAGATACTGACACTCTGGGGTGAAACCATAGACATAGAGACAGTGGGTACTCAATGTGGTGAGCACCTTATTGTGACAGCTCCACAGCTGTCTGATGAAAATAATATTCCAGGCCACAGGCACTGACAAAGACTAGACACCTGATCAGCCCCAGACAGGACCCTGTGGTGTTTGAAATCAGGAATTTCATCCAAATGTACAAGGAAGAACAGGATTGGCAAAAAGGTATGTGGGACACAGTGCACCCCAATTCCCAGAAGCTACAGCAATGCAGTGAATCATACAACTGTTTGCCTCCATGGATAGGTTGGCAGCTGTCAATGGAAAGCCAAGTCCAGCACCTTCAGGATCTGCTGGAGATGTACACATCTACACTACATCGCCCCACCCATTGGCCCCCAGAACCCAGACATGGAGATGGGACTATGGGGATCTTTGACTCCAGTTTCTTATTCCTCTTGCAAATCACACCCTTACACCAGTTCACATCTAGATGGTAGTTCTTGGTCAACTTAAAGAATAATGGCACAGAGTAAGGTTAGAATGAATTGTGTTTGATAGAGAGTTTTGGTTGGTCAATGTAGGCGGCTGGTGAAAAGAGCAGTGTGTGAATCTGGTGGTATGTTTGTAAGGACATAGCATTCAAGATGCACATTGTAATTCAAAATTTATATCCCTCTGAGAGAAAGTGTTTTTTCATCTCTGCTTTAATTGGCAACCTGTATTTTTAAACTATGACCCCTAGATCTAGATTCCAGAATTAAAGTCTGGTGTGAAAGCCTGCAACATTGGCTTGAATGGGGGCTTTCTCTTTAAGAGATGCAGGCTAATTTTAAATATGATTTGGAGATACAGTATTGGACTGGGGCGTACAAAGTTAAAAATCACACAATACCAGGTTATAGTCCAACAGGTTATTTGGAAGTACAAGCTTTTGGAGCGCTGCTCCTTCATCAGGTGGTCGTGGAGTATCAGATCGTAAGACACAGAATTTAGAGCAAATGTTTACAGTGTGATGTAACTGGAATTATATATTGAAAAAGACCTGGATTGTTTGTTACGTCTCTCACCTTTTCGAATGAGCCTGTTAGTTTCTTTCATATATAAATCGCAGAACATTTATAAGTTACATTCTCAAGTCAACTTTAACAATTAGTGTCATGTTGGCCCACATAATGCATTGAAGGTGTGAGCTGCCCTGTGTATGACTGTCTGTGCCACAATGGTCAGACTGATTCTAATCTAAAAAAGGGATTTACAGAATCTGTCTGTCCCGAAGTCCACCTTGGAGGACGGTAATCCGAAGGTCGGAAGTCGAATGTCCTGGACCACTGAAGTGATACAGTGTTGCAGTGCTCCCGCCAAACCCCCCCCCCCACACACCCACATGCACACATACACATATAAGTTTGTGGGGTGAATTTGTACTTGCATTTTACTTTGCTCAAAAACTGCATGAATCCATGTAAGGTTCTGTAAATCCATTTTTTAGATTAGAATCGGTCTGACCATTATGGCACAGTCTCACACAGGGCAGCTCACGCCCTAAATGCATTATCTGGGCCGACATGACACCAATTGTAAACGGGGTTTGGCCCAAAACGTAGATTTTTCTGCTCCTCGGATGCTGCCTGACTCTAACCTTGACCAATTGTTAAAGTTCACTTTTTAATGTTCTGCGATTTACATATGGTCATTCTAAAAGATGAGAGACTTAACAAACAATCCAGGTTTTTTTCAAAATATAATTTCAATTACATCACACTGTAAACATTTGCTATAAATTCTGTGTCTTACGATCTGATACTCCACGACCACCTGATGAAGTAGCAGCGCTCCAAAAGCTAGTGCTTCTAAATAAACCTGTTGGACTATAACCTGGTGTTGTGTGATTTTTAGGTTTAAATTGTACATGTTAATTTGTGGTGCTAACCTGGTATGAAATTGACCTGCTGTGCTTTTCCAGCATTCCTGATGAAGGGCTTTTGCCCAAAACGTCGATTTTCCTGCTCCTCGGATGCTGTCTGACCTGCTGTGCTTTTCCAACACCACTGTAATCTAAACTCTGGTTTCCAGCATCTGTAGTCCTCACTTTTGCCTAGTTGATTTTAACCTTACTGCGAATCCTCTTGAAAGGATGCCTACCTTGAAGAAGTTCTTCTCTCTCCATAAGAATCTCAGTGAGTCTCTCTCTTTCAGTGCAACCCCCAGGTCATAATCTTTGGTACATTCCTCCCAGCACCCCCCCACCACCACTTATCTCTCCACCCTGGAGGCTTCCCTGCCTCCATTCCTGATGAAGGGATTATGCCCGAAACGTCGATTTTCCTGCTCCTTGGATGCTGCCTGACCTGCTGTGTTTTTCCAGCACCACACTAATCTAAACCCCATGAAATTGAATCCCCTGCTGAGACTTGCTGCCACTGAACAGTATGTTTAGTGCTAGGCTACATGCCACTATCATTTAAATTAGAAGGTAGCATGCTGCTTGCATGGTGCCTACAACACAATGAATGGACACAATCATTACACATTATAATCCCTCACTTGTTTTCTGAGCTAATCTTGATCTCTCCCATAAAGAGTATTGAAATGCATTGCATTTTTTTAACAGAACACTGTAATGATAAGGTGAGTGTTCCCAGCCCAACCCAGAATGAAAAAATAAGTTTGTCACAAAGTGTATTTATCCATAGCACTACACTGAATGATTCAGAGCTCACAATAATTAGCAGAGTTTATTGATATCAGTAATATAAGGGGCCTTTACACTATAAACAATACTGTCGCAGTCCTCTGGTACCAAAATGGACAGCTGGGTAAATTAAGTCTCACAGGTTCCTTGTCTCTCTAATGGGTTTGAGGATATAACCTGCTGTTTTCTAAGTTTGGTCGTTGTTTGAACAAGAAGCACTGCTGCTCTCTGCTGAGCCAGTGTAGGATAATATGGTGCTTTGCCATTTTGACTAACAGCTGTGTGAATCCTCAAACGCCATTCCTTATAGTAAGATCATTGATGATCAACTTTAGTGGTTTTCTTGTTCACTCAATAACTGTTAATACAACCTGTTGAATGAGAATAAAGAACATAAAGGTTCTATTGAATCAATAACTGAATCTGCTGCAACTGTGGAAATGCACGTAGTTTTGCAATTGGAACAGTCCACAGCGATTAAAGATTTCATTTTTAATACATGAAAATTTAATTTCGGTAGTATTTCCTGTAAGATTTTCAGATGCATCACAAAATGCATTTTTACATATCTTTCCACAATAAATGCTGAATTAGAACTTGCAGAAATGTTCAGTTAATATACTGCAATTCGAAAATGCCATCAATGTGATTGATCCATAGAATGGTTAAAAATATTTAGCAATCTCATAAATCATTAATTTTCCAGACTCAATGATGGATTCACCAAAAAACTAATAAACTGAACACACAACTTGTTTTATTTTAAGGCTCCCTCATTAGATAGATTTGGAAGATGAAAACAAAAACTGAGATAGACTGAATTAGAAAAAGAAAATTCTGGAACTATGCAGCAGAACTATTAGCATTTAGGGGGAAAAGAGAAATTGACATTTTAGATACCTTTTGTTGGATTAAGGCACTCCTAAAAAGGGTGTGCCCTTTATGGAAGTGACTGAAATGAAGATAATACCAATCTCTGCTATGCTTCCAGAAATGAGATATTTGATATTTATAAGCATATCTCCGTTTCAGCAGGTGATCTTATGTTATGGCTCTTATAGCTAATAAAATTCAAATGAGTTTCCAATCAGTTAATGTTAAGTATGAATGCATTGACATTTTAGATTGTGTTTTAATGATTCCATGAAATTATTAATGAACACTATATAAATTAAAGAGTTTTTAAAGAGTATTAGCTATTGTTGTTTAGTGACTTTTCCTGTAATAAATCCAGTTGAGCAGTGAAAATTGAGAACAAATGCAAAACATATTTCTATTTTTCTGTGTAAGCATGACTGGAATAGTTACCTGAACTGTTTTTAACATAATTGAGTCACTGACAGTCACAAGAAGTGCATCATACATATATAAAGAACCAGGCTAGGGCTTGCATTCTGAACAAACCCTATTGGTGCATCATCTATTTTAAGCTTAATTTTATTCCCTGGAACACATGATTTTTCTTTATTTTGGTCTCTCATTCTGGCTTTTTCTAGACTTGTTCGTCGGCTAATATTTATATTAATAAATTAGATAATGTGACAATGTATATTTTTACTGCTTCTTTTGACTTTCTTTAGTTTTCAATTTTGAAAATGTGGGGCCACAAACTAAAGAAATGAGAATTATTCAAATAATTTAAAGTTCCTAGTAATAATACCATGCTATTAGTTTTCTAGTGCAGTCACACACTCAGTTTGTAGACAATTAGAGAACAACTCTCTTTCCCCTCCAGCCATCTCAACACATCACTTTAATGGATGCCTTAAAACTCTGCAAACATTTTATTTCAGAATATATGCTACCCATGTGATTTTTTTGTTATATTTCTTCAATTTGGAAATTGAATTTTTAAATTTGAGATGAGCCAGCACTTGCTGTGGCAAAGGTCAAACTGAGTTAAAATTAAGACATATATAAGTCATGCTTTATTTATAATAAAAACATTTGAAGAGTGGAGGATTTTGGGGAGAAAAAGTAACTGGGCAACATTTTGATCTCAGTGGTGAATTAACTGTGCCAGTTATTATTCCAGACACAAGATTTTGCACTGGCACATGCAATGATTAGAAATCCATTTTAGCATGGCCCCCTCCACTGGGAATCTGTGAAGAATTATTAATGAGTCATGCAGAGTCTGAAGCAATCAATTCAAATATTTAACTCAATTTTACATTAGCTACAGAAAGAAATGGAAAGATAATTTAGGTTAGGATAGTGAGATAGAAGTCAAAGAAAGACATGTTAAAAAAAATTGTTGACATTTTTATATCTTCAACAATATTTCAAATCTGAAGAAATTAGACTTTGCAAAAGTTAATTTAAGTTAGACAAATAATATAAAATAGATATTGAAGCAATGCATTTTGTTCAGAATTGCAAGTCCTGGCCTGACTATTTCTGTACGTACAATGAAACTCCTTGTGACTATTATGTGCTCAATTATATTAGAACTAGTTCATGTAACTAATCCACCTATTGCACATAGGATAATAAAAACATGTTTTGCACTTAGCTTATTTTTCAACTGGTGAATGCAGTTGTTAAAGGCAAAGTATCATCATTAAACTATAAAAAGTTAATAATATTAATAAACATATAAAATGTAATCCATAATTTAAAGCATTCACAAAACAAATAAGTTGTTTGTCATTAATTAAGATCTATAAGGCCTTTAAATATTTAATTAGAATGGACAAGGCCTGGTTTCCTCTGGTGAGTTTAGTGGGCCTATATCATCTAAGTACAGTTTCACATATTTGAATGTTGAGTTCCTTGGCAAGATACATTCTCATACAGCTTCTGAAGGACAAGGAAATTTGGATGTTAACTTCCTGAGTTTCACATTTAGGTGTTCATGTGCAAGCACTGCAAATTGCTATACCACGTATATCTTAATAACAGAGAATGCAGTTACTCTCACTGTTAATTTTACAGAAAAATCTTTATTATGTATAGTTCATTTCTGCGGTTGGCACTAGCCTATTTTTTGGGGGGGGCAGAACTAAAAGTAACAACAATGCTTCTGTTGCTGTACTGACTTGTGAATATTCAACGCTAAGTGAGATTTCTTTATCATCAGCTGTAGCTAGTCAAGTTCACTTTTATTTACAAACTTATTTCTAAGGATTGCAGTACAAGAAACATCTCTTCTATTTTTTATTGAGTGACACAATTCATTGGCTTGGTGATTTATGCTATAATCGGAAAAAATACTCTGACAACACATGATTGGATTTCAGTGCATCTGAAGGCATTTCTACTGCCTCTGCCTCTAAAATATACCTGAACAGTTCCTGTTTGTATTAGTTCTAAAGTTCGTAAAAACAAGTCTTCAGTTGTACATGGAAAGACGTTAATTGCTCTTTTGGTAAATTCAGAGCCTTTCTTTAAAAGAGTTGCTGTATATACAACATGCTCTTTACTAGTGTTGATTTTGTTCTCTACTACATTTTACGTTGTGATTGGTTGATCATAATCAGATCAATGCTGATTGTTATTAATGCACCTCCATCTGTGTATTGGCGTCACTGATACTATTGTACCTCCATTAACTTATTAGTTTTAAAATAGTGATGGAAAAGGATAGACCAGATCTAAAAGTTGAAGTTCTAAATTGGAGGAAGGCCAATTTTGAAAGTATTAGGTTAAGAACTTTCAAAAGCTATTTGGGGACAGATGTTCGTAGACAAAGGGACGGCTGGAAAACGGGAAGCCTTCAGAAAGGAGTTGGAGATGCTAGTGTTGAACTGGGGTGTACTTTTTTTTTTAATTTCAAAATATACTTTATTCATAAAATAATTTGATAGTCTGTACAGTTGGTCATGCCATACATATGTAAACATGTACATACAGAGATCAGAATTTATCATTTTTATACCGGTCTGTACATTTTTTAATCATATGCCCATATAATTAGCTGAAGCGTCAGCAGAGCCCAAATGACTGCATGGGCCCCCTGTTCTTCGTTAGGCAGGCAGACTTTACACAGTGGCCTTTCCCCACCACACCTTGGCGGCAGCTGCCCCAAGCTTCAGCGCATCCCTCAATACGTAGTCCTGGACCTTGGAATGTGCCAGTCTGCAGCACTCAGTCGGGGTCAACTCCTTCAGCTGGAAGATCAGCAGGTTTCGGACTACCCAGAGAGCGTCCTTCACCGAGTTGATGATCCTCCAGGCACAGTTGATGTTCGTCTCGGTGTGCGTCCCGGGGAACAGACCGTAGAGCACGGAGTCCCGCGTCACGGCGCTGCTCGAGACGAACCTCGACAAATGCCACTGCATTCTTCTCCAGACTTCCTCTGCATAGGCACATTCCAGAAGGAGGTGTGTGACAGTCTCGTCCCCCCCGCAGCTGCTTCAAGGGCAGCGTGCAGTGCGGCTGAGAGTCCGGGCGTGCATAAAGGATCTCACAGGCAGAGCCCTTCTCACCACCAGCCAAGCCATGTCTTGGTGCTTGTTGGAAAGTTCTGGCGATGAGGCATTCTGCCAAATGGCTTTGACAGTCTGCTCAGGGAACCGCTCGATAGGATCCGCCCTCTCCTTTTCCCGAAGGGTCTCAAGGACACTACGTGTTGAACTGGGGTGTACAAAGTTAAAAATCACACAACACCAGGTTATGGTCTAACATGTTTAATTGGAAGCACTAGCTTTTGGAGCGCTGCTCCATCATCAGGTGGTTGTGGAGTAAAAGATTGTAAGACACAGAATTTGTAGCAAAAGTTTACAGTGTGATGTAACTGAAATTATATATTGAAAAAGATCTGGATTGTTTGTTAAGTCTCCCATCTGTTAGAATAACCATGCTGGTTTCAGTTTTTCATATGTAAATTGCAAAACGTTTTTAACAAGTTACATTCTCAAGTGAACTTTAACAATTGGTGTCATGTTGGCCCAGATAATGCATTGAAGGTATTAAAGTCCATATAGAGTCACATGTCACACTGTAGGTGACCACCATTGCACTATACACACATACAGACACTCCTACACACACAGGCACTCGTATACACACACATACACACGGACACACATATACACAGACACGCACACAGACACTCACGCACACAAACACTCACACACACCCTCATAGACACATGCATCCTCTCAGAGACTTAGACCACTCTACACTCACACACACATATACACTCTCTCACAGACACTCACAACCCCCCATCCTAGACACACACACACTCCCACACTCACACATGCACTCCCTCACAGACTTAAGATACTCTACACTCACATACATACACATATACACTCTCTCACACTCACAACCCCCCAACCCAGACACACACACACACAAACAAAGACCCATATGCACACATATGCATATATTTTGTGGGGTGAATTTGTACTTGCAGAGTTATATTGTACTTTGCTGAAAAACTGCATGAATTCATGTAAAACTCTGTTATCTCACTTTTTAGATTAGAATCAATCTAAACATCATGGCATAGACAGAGAACACGGGGGCTAACACCTTCATCACATTGTCTAGCTAACACCAACTGTTACAGCTAACCTGAGAATGCAACTTTTTAAAAATGTTTTGTGATTTACACATGAAAGAAGTGAAACTATCATGGTATTCGAACAGATGAAAGACTCAACAGACAATCAAGGTATTTTTCAATGTATAATTTCAGTTACATCACACTGTAAATTTTTACTATAAATTCTGTGCCTTACAATTGTGGCCTCCACAACCACCTGATGAAGGAGCAGCGCTCCAAAAGCTAGTGTGCTTCAAATTAAACCTGTTGGACTATAACCTGGTGTTACGTGATTTTTTACTGTGGACAAAGGAGATGGAACATATAAAATGTGGGGAAATAGAAGATGACACCTTGAAAAATGTCGATATTACAGAGGAGGAAGTGCCGGATGTCTTGAAATACATAAAATCCCCAGGATATGATCAGGTGTACCCGAGAACTCTGTGGGAGGCTAGGGAAGTGATTGCTGGGCCCCTTGCTGAGATATTTGTATCATCAATTGTCACAGGTGAGGTGCCGGAAGACTGGAGGTTAACTAACATGGTGCCACTATTTAAGAAAGGTGATAAGGACAAGCCAGGGAGCTATAGACCAGTGAGCCTGATGTTGGTGGTCGGCAAATTATTGGAGGCAATCCCAAGGGACAGGATGTGCATATATTTGGAAAGGCAAGGACGGATGAGGGATAGTCAGCATGGCTTTGTGCATGGGAAATCATGTCTCACAAACTTGATTGAGTTTTTTGAAGAAGTAACAAAGAGGAGTGATGAGGGCAGAGTGGTGGACTTGATCTATATGGACTTCATCTGCCACTTCTCAGCTCATTGTCCCATCTGATCAAGATTCCATTGTAATCTGAGGTAACCTTCTTCGCTGTCCACTACACCTCCAATTTTGATATCATCTGCAAACTTACTAACTACACCTCTTATGCTCACATCTAAATCATTTATGTAAATGACATAAAGTGATGGACCCAGCACCGATCCTTGTAGCACTCCACTGGTCACAAGCCTCCAGCAAGAAAAGCAACCCTCCACCACCACTCTCTGTCTTCTATCTTTGATCCAGTTCTGTATCCAAATGGCTAGTTCTCTCTGAATTCCATGAGATCTAACCTTGCTAACCGTTCTGCCATGGGGAACCTTGTTGAAAGCCTTACTGGAGGTTAATTTAGATAAATGTGAGGTGCTGCATTTTGGGAAAGCAAATCTTAGCAGGGCTTATACACTTAATGGTAAGGTCTTAGGGAGTGTTGCTGAACAGAGACCTTGGAGTGCAGGTTCATAGCTCCTTGAAAGTGGAGTCGCAGGTAGGTAGGATAGTGAAGGAGGCGGTTGGTATGCTTTCCTTTATTGGTCAGAGTATTGAGTACAGGAGTTGGGAGGTCATGTTGCGGCTGTTCAGGACATTGGTTAGGCCACTGTTGGAATATTGCGTGCAATTCTGTCTCCTTCCTATCGGAAAGATGTTGTGAAACTTGAAAGGGTTCAGAAAAGATTTACAAGGATGTTCCCAAGGTTGGAGGATCTGAGCTACAGGGAGAGGCTGAACAGGCTGGGGCTGTTTTCCCTGGAGTGTTGGAGGCTGAGGGAGCGGTGACCTTATAGAGGTTTACAAAATTATCTGAGGGGCATAGATAGGATAAATAGATAAAGTCTTTTCCCTGGGGTTGGAGAGTCCAGAACTAGAGGGCATAGGTTTAGGATGAGAGGGGAAAGATATAAAAGAGACCTAAAGGGCAACTTTTTCACACAGAGGTGGTACGTGTATGGAATGAGCTGCCAGAGGATGTGGTGGAGGCTGGTACAATTGCAACATTTAAGAGGCATTTGGATGGGTATATGAATAGGAAAGGTTTGGAGGGTTATGGGCCAGGTGCTGGCAGGTGAGACTAGATTAGATTGGGATATCTGGTCGGCATGGACGGGTTGGACCGAAGGGTCTGTTTCCATGCTGTACATCTCTATGACTCTATGACTATAAACTAACGATTTACACTACAAATCTATCTTGTGCTTTAAATGAACTCTGGCAGATCATATACTACCATACTAGATCTTGGCCTTGATCCGCTTGTTGATGGTGGTCTCATCTTCTCCTGATGGTCTCGTGGTGTCTCGTGGTTGGTCTCAAATTACTGCCCCTGAGGATGGTGTTGCTGCAATGTTCCAGCCCTTTTGAGAGGTCTTTAGTGTCCTCCAATTGATCAATCAGGGCTCGATCATCCTGATTGATCAGCACCAACCAGGCATTGACATGTTGATGGTAGGGTGGGTCTCGGGTATCCATTCCTGGAAGTGTTAGGAGCACATAGGTCAGGTAGCCCTCTCCAAAGTAGGGTGTGAGGCACCCCTGTGTCTGGCCAACAACTCGATGTTTCTGATTATCCTGGGGATGGTATTCAAGTTGTATATTGTATTGTCTGCAGCTGCTGGGCCTATACATGCTGTCTGTCTGTAGCTGCAGCCTGTCTGAGTTCTGCTGAAACTTTATTGCTGGAACAGCACAGCAGGTCAGGCAGCATCTAGGGAACAGAAGATTCGACGTTTCGGGCACATGCCCTTCTTCAGGAATGAGCAGAGAGTGTTCAGCAGGAGAAGATAAAAGGTAGGGAGGAGGGACTTGGAGGAGGGGCGTTGGAAATGTGATAGGTGGAAAGAGGTCAAGGTGAGGGTGATAGGTCGGAGTAGGGTGGAGGCGGAGAGGTCAAGAAGAAGACTGCAGGTCAGGAAGGCGGTGCCGGGCTGGAGGGATTCGGCTGAGACAAGGTGGGGGGAGGGGGGATGAAGAAACTGGTGAAGTCCAAGTTCATCCCCTGTGGTTGGAGGGTTCCCAGTCGGAAGATAAGACGCTCCTCCTCCGACCGTCGCGTTGTTGTGGTTTGGCGGTGGATGAGTCCAATGACCTGCATATCCTCGGTGGAGTGGGAGGGGGAGTTGAAATGCTGTGCTACAGGGTGATTGGGTTGGTTCGTCCGGGTGGCCCAGAGGTTCTGCAGCATGTTTATTAGCACAATCACTTTGGTCAAGGCTTGTTTGAAGTTCTCAGCATGCCTCATTTATTGTTCATTTTCATAATCCCATCTGGCCACAGAGGTATTCCATAAAGCAGTCAGCTGGTCTGTGGAGGAGATTGCATTTTAATCAGAAGATGCAGTATTCCAATTTGAAAGAAGTACAAATTGTAATGAGATATGTTATCTAAAATATTAATTGAGAATGTCATCAACTGGACATTTATCTTTATATTTGACTTTTTCCCAAAAAATCTTTGCAAAGCAAAGGATACTGACTGCAGGAGGACAAAATGTTACATTTGCAAAGAACACAAGCTGCTTAACTGGAGTTAATGAGTCAACACTGCTTTCAGATAGAGATCACATCACCCGATTTGTGGGTTTAACAAAGCTATTGCATTTGAACACAGATACTTATACAGATAACTTATCTGGAGCAACATTCTCTGCTCTCTTTTTTGCTCTGAAATCCCCTCATCAAACTATACAAGGTGAAAACCAACTAGAAGGTCTCAGAAGCACAAATGTAGGGCTTTCAGGAGAATTCAAAATCTAAACCACATCGTCCAAAAAAGCAAATTCATCCAGCCCTTACTGATGGGGGGAGACACCCCAGAATCAACAGCTTGTGTGCAAAATGACTTTGGCTGCAGGTCAATATTTGAACAATCTGTGAACAATTCTTTTGTCCTGAGCTTAATTGTAACTTGGTTAAAGTAGTTTTAAGAAAACACTGCAAAGTTTTAATTTTTTTCCCAGTCTCGGAGTGAGGTTTGTATGTATGCATGATCTCTGCTCAAGTAAGCTTTATGTGCAATATAGTAGTTATTTATTTATTACTTAAGGAGGAACCTGGCTGACTAGTTTCTGATACGTACTATGTACAGTTTAATATATAATTGGCAATATCACCTCCTACTTTTAAGTTAAACTTTATTTTAATCAGTGGAGGAGTGGGGGCAAGGACAAGAATCAAACCACCCCAACTGTAGCAAAGTAATGAAAGTAAATAATGTTTAACTCAGAAGAAGAGTCTTGGACTGTGTGAAGGGAGGAAGTAAAAGGGAAGGTATCGTTTCTTACTCACATGATAAGGTGCTTTTGGAAGTTGGGTGTGAGAAAATTAAGTGGACCAGAGTGTTGTGGAGGGAATAGTTCTTTTGGAATGCTGAAAGACGAGGAAAGGAGAAGGGTTTATTTTGTGATTCAATCAAACTGTAAATAGTGGATATAGTGGTGGATGATCTGTTGTTTAAAGAGGCTAGGAAGGTACAAGATGAAGACAAGCCAAATCTTTTGTGGCTCTAGGCTGGTGAAAGCAGAAGTGTGTGAAATGGAAATGTAGACCAAGCTGAGAGTGAATCCCTGTTTAAGGAGAAACAGAACATATCAAAATGCTACTATAGAAGGTCACATCATCAGGACAGATAAAGCAGAGTTGAGAAACTGGGAAAAAAGAAAACTGTACAAGGTGCACGTTTTGGGGAAGTGTGGTCAAGGTAGTTGTGGGACCCTGTGGTCCTATACTGAATATTGTTTGATAATGAAGACCAAGAAGTTGACAAATAAAATGGAGGATGAAGATGATCCTAGAGCTGGCAAGAGAAAGGTGAAAATTGGAAACAAAATTGATGAAATTTTCCAATGGAAGGAAATGATACCAGCCATTAGATTTCAAGTTTGATTGAACAAGCAATTTCCATTTTGAAACACAAGAGGACATTAAAATCAAGTCAGAACATTGATCACTGTATAACAGCAGCAGCAATCCAGAGTATACTACAGATATTTTTAATCAATGCAAATGGACGAACTCAACAAAATCCAGATGCATAAACCAATTGCAAAAACATATAGGATAATAACTTCTGGTTTTCAGTAATTAGAATTCTGTGAAATGGAAGCTAGGTCTTTATCTGAATGGGTCTCTCAGTTAGAGTCATAGAGTCATTGAGATGTACAGCATGGAAACAGACCCTTCGGTCCAACTCTTCCATGCCGACCAGATATCCCAACCCAATCTAGTCCCATCTGCCAGCACCCAGCCCATATCCCTCCAAACCCTTCCTATTCATATACCTATCCAGATACCTTTTAAATGTTACTATTGTACTAGCCTCCATCACTTTCTCTGGCAGCTCATTCCATATACGTACCAACCTTTGTGTGAAAAAGTTGCCCTTTAGGTCTCTTTTATATCTTTCCCCTCTGTGGGTTATAGATGAATTAATGTTATTTCTGCAAATTATAAGTTCTGATACAGAGTAAATGAATTCACATTAGTCTGTGATTGTTTCTTAGCTAAGAGCTGAGTTAACAAGAATGGGAACTACATAGAGGAAGTATATAATCCGTTAAAAATGATATGTCAGCATGAGACGTGATTACAGAACAATGGTAGAAATACAGGCACTAGATAAAATGCTGTGAAAAGAGGCCTTTATAAACATCTGTTTCCCACTTGTACAGAGACACAGGAACAAACCCCAATTAAAAGGGCTTAGTGATAAGATGCTGTGAGGGGCAGCGCAGATGGAGGGAGTAGATAATGGTAAGCAAAGGATGGGATGACGTCAAACAACCTTATGGGGGGGGGCCAGAGATAGGCTTTTGTCACGGACAAGGCCGGATAAACAGAAGTTGTGGGATCAGTCTTAAGGAAATGAATGACGTAAGCGGAGGATGGGGGCAAACAATGGAATAAGAAAAAATATGGGGATTCAAACTGTATAAATTTCGAGAGTTTGTTGGATTTGATGTGCATTTGTCATTGCCTTACCTGGCATTAGACATGGCACCCACTTGCAAGTGTACAAATAAACGACACTGTTTCAGATTTTTGGTCTCGGACTGAAATTATTGAAGTGAGTGAGCTTTTGTTTCTCACACCCTCTCACCCTAATACCGTCAAAATTGACCTTGATCCAATTTAGAACTTCAACTTTTAGATCTGTCCTATCCTTTTCCATCACTATTTTAAAACGAATAGAATTATGGTCGCTGGCCCCAAAGTGCTCCCCCACTGACACCTCAGTCACCTGCCCTGCCTTATAGGGTGTTCTATTGTTATAATATTAATTGTGTCAAATAAATGAATATTACTTATTTTTATTATTGTTAAGCAGTTCTTCTGCTAGTTATGAGTTAAAACACACCGTTTGGCAAGTGCAACCTGATAGGACCTCGATAAGAAGTAAATTTGTTGCTCCGAGATCAAATCCTGCAGGACCTAATATTCCTTGAGATTTTGCCTGAGCCGGTTGTTAAAGAGGACAGCTGTCCCACACAAAGGCCAGGAATTCCAGTAAGTTGAAGGGAATAGAAAGGTCTACATTGAACTGTTCTTTAAAAGACAAAGCCAACAGTTGTTTACTCTGATCAAGCAAACGACTGTTTCCTTTGCATGTGTGTGTGGGATCCTTTGTGGGATAGGTAAGGTAAAGCACCGAAAGTCGGTAGAGACCCAGTGGGATTAGGACTGGAACGTACCTTCAGTCTGGTTCACCCCTTACTTAATCAAGAATGGCAGAGAAAGACCCCAGAGTAGAAGATGGTCCCATATGGGAAAAGAAGCAAAGGCAATACACATGTAAGACAAAGTGGCCCATATGGGCAGAATTTTCTTGTAATGGTGAAATGGGACCAGGATCCCTAGGACAAAAATATTGGGATGACTTTAGGAAAATTCAAGGGAAGTGGGCTTCCAAACTTGAAAAGGTCACAGCAATGACATGCTGTCTGGGACAACTGTTAGGGATGGAGCAGGAATTGAAAACAGTCTGTAAAGAATTAGAGGACCCAAACAGGGAAAGCACAGAGTTAAAATTGAAAAATGCAGCTCAGAACCAAAGAAATCAGGCAAATCTACTACACATGAGGCAATTTGAAACCCAGTGTGAGAAAGCATACTAAGATATCCAGTGTGCAGTGTCAGCTAAAGAGGTCACTGAGAAGGAAATGAGTCAATTGAGAAATAAATGTGCAGATTTACAAGCAGCAGTGAAGGCAATGCACCAGGCTGATAGGGAAAAGAAATAGGTAGATGCAGACCACACGAGTGCCTGCATGAGACTGAGATATTAAAAGCTCAACTCTCAATCCACAATGGAATAATGTGCGCAAATGGGGAAGTTAAAGAGGAAGATGAACAAGGGGATGAGCTCAGGGAAGACACGCAGCATATACCATGTGCGTAGTGGATTTGGGTCCACCACCACCCTTCCCAGAGGAGTCAACTCCTTCAGGGCCCCTGGGGACACCTTCTGTTGCAATGAACCTAATTACCACCGAAAAACAGATTGGGGACCCTGATGGCCCAGCAGTAACATATACCACTCTATTTACAGTGCTACACTTAGCAGAAATTGCTAAAAGGATTATACATTTTAAGCCATCAACTGATCCCTTTATATTTTTTGAAAGGGTCAGGAAACAAAAGGTTTTACATGGGTTAGATGAGAGAGAGGAAGTAAAATGTATCGTAATGTGTCTGAGCCCGTTTGTGCAGTCTGCAATCCCAGCCCCTCTAAATGCAGAGGATTGCCGAAATGACCCTTGTCGAAATGAAAATGGCGATCCTAACAGCATTTTAGATTAGATTAGATTACAGTGTGGAAACAGGCCCTTCGGCCCAACAAGTCCACACTGACCCGCCGAAGCGAAACCCACCCATACCCCTACATTTACCCCTTACCTAACACTACAGGCAATTTAGTATGGCCAATTCACCTGACCCTGCACATCTTTTTGGATGGTGGGAGGAAACCGGAGCACCCGGAGGAAACCCACGCAGACACGGGGAGAACGTGCAAACTCCACACAGTCAGTCGCCTGAGGCGGGAATTGAACCCGGGTCTCTGGCGCTGTGAGGCAGCAGTGCTAACCACTGTGCCACCGTGCCGCAATAAAGATGACTCTGTAGATGGGTTAAACAAGTGTAGGCAAAAGAAGGGAAGACACCTGACTGCCTTTGCCAATCGTTTTAGGGTGCACTTTTTGAGAGTCTTAAACAGGGGGCAGTTATCTGAAGCTGACTCAACTAAGTGGGCTAGGACTTTAGTTTTCCATGCCACCAAAAAGAGCAGGAAGGTATGTTTGAATTTCGATCCCACAGAGCCAAGCCACAATGAGGCATGTATTCTGAGAAAAATGTCCCAGGTGTGGGAGAAAGAAGCCCATGAACTGAATAAAAGCAAAGCAGAGGAAGGAGGGAAAATGCTTCCTCTTTGAACCTCCAACCGGGATCCAGTGTGGAGGAATGAAGGAAGAGGGAAGAATTCTCAGCAAAGGAACCCAGTTTCACCTGCACAGCCACAGGGAGAGACAGAGGGGCACAGCAAGGGAACACTTGGTAGCCAGCGTGGTGCTACCACTGCAGGCGCACAGGACACTATGCGTGAGAATATAGAACGCATGTGCAGGGACCACCGACCAAGGGGTGATAGAGGGAGTCACAAATTCCCATTAGAAGGCCCAAGTCAGCAGGGTCCGGTTCATACCGTAGACACTAGCAAACCCATGTACCCTCGACTTCCCACCTACGAGGCAACTGCATGATGGTGTCAGGCTTCTGCCTCCCCAGTGTGGGTCTGCGACACGAAATGGGATAGTGTACGTAGATCATTAGCCAATGCTGAAGTACAAGGCTGCCCCGTAGAACTTCTTTCGAATACCGGAGGTTCCCACACAACCCTGAACACCTTGAGATTTAATGATCTACCCTATCAAACCACAAGCACTATTGTTTTAAATGGGTTTACTGGACATGTACAGGAGGGGTACATTACTGAATCACTAGAATTTAAACTAGGCAACTTTGCATGCCAGTACCCTGTTATCTTAGTCAACCTTTCCCCCAGGAGCAGAACATATACTTGGCATCGATTACATTACTAGGTGCAATCTTACCTTTGATCCAGTGTGTGCCTACATATGGCACCTGTCTCCGATTAGCAAGCCCCACCCAGCATTTTAACAGGAAATTATGCTAATCGAACCAGCACAATAGAGGAGTTTTGATTCAATCTCCTAAAAATGACCAAGGATCAGGCTATGAGAGAAGTGACTGTGAAACACAAAGGCGTATTCGCCCAGCATAAACATGACTGTGGGCATATCCTAGGAGAGATGATAATCGAGGGTTTCCCCAGCCAGGCAGAGGAGGAGGTGGCCAAGGTGATTGACAGTCTGTTACAGCAAGGCGTGTTGTGACCTGTAGTTTTCACTAATAATGCTCCAATTTGGCCAGTCAGGAAACCAGATGGTTCATGGCATTTAACCGTCGATTTTCAGGAGCTTAATAAAGTCATCCCTCTCACTGCACCATCAGTAGCCACCATCCTGGCCACAATAATGAAGCAAGCTCTGCAAGCAAAGTACTTCACAGTACTTGATATCTGTAACGGCTTTTGGTCCATATCTTTAAATCGGTCCTATCAGTAGAAATTCGCATTTACCTTCTAGGAATAGCACTATATCTGGACTTGCATACCCCAAAGGTTCCACAACTCACCCTTGATTTCCAACTAATGATTAGCCAAGGGACTAGAAAGATTTTCCTGACCTGACTGCCTAATCCAATATATTGATGACTTATTCCTACAAACCGAAACAAATGAGGTGTGCACGTCAGCTCCTAGACAAATTACTCAACCTCTTACATGTTAGGGTGTAAAATAAATCCGAAGAAGGCACAAATTCTACAGCCTAGGGTTACACATTTGGGAACAATAGTCACCCATGAGAATAAAGAGATAGACCAAAAGCGAATAGATTCCATAGCACGACTCCCACTCCCCCGAGATGTTAGTACGCTCTGATCTTTTCCAGGTCGAGTGGAATATTACAGGAGCCACATTGATGGGTTCGCTACCAAGGCAGCCTCAGTGAAAAAGTTGCTGAAAAAGAATGCTGCATGGAATTGGACATCCCAATGTACAAAGGCTGTAATTAATTTAAAACATGCCCTCGCAACAGCACCTGCCTACTAGTTCCCAACCCTGACTTACCATACTGCCTAGAAGTTGCAGCCACCAGCCAGACAATAGCTGCTGTTCGACTGCAAAATTGGCACGGTAGACTAGGCGCAGGGTCCTGCAACCTGTGGAGCAAGGGTTTTCCATTGCGAATGACACCTCCTTGCAGTCTTATGGGCAGTCCAGTACTTCGACTACATCGTCGGTTTAAACCCATTGACTATATTAACTGAGCACACCCCAATTTAGCTCCTGCTAGACGCCAAATCAAACAGGTCTCAGTCAGGCCCGATGGACTTTACTGCTGCAGGGTCGTGACATCACGGTCAGATGTACCAAGGTGCCCACCTTCCTAGCCAATAACCTAAAGTATGGGGGAGACCCACATGACTGCCAAATCATAGCCACGAAACACCTCACAGCCCCTTTTACACCAAAACAGTTTGAGAAATGATTAGGAATGAGACAAAAAGTTAGGCAGACAGACACCACAGTCAAAGTCTATGTAAATTGGTCTTCTGAGGATGTCAGTCGGATCATCGGTTGTGGGATATACATGACTGACACTCAAGGACAGCCATTGGTTGAACCAGCTTTAAAACTGTGCCCAAGTTGCGGAACTAGCTGCTGTAGACTATGTAGTCATCCAACCAAACTGTTCCCTTCACCCGCAGATATATACTCTGATAGCATGTATATATGCAACAGCCTCACTGAATTTTTACCATTATGGGAAGATGGAGATTTTATTTCTGCCAATGGGAAACCCCTACCATCCTTATTATAGAAGTACTGCAGGCCACCAGTGGAAGGAAATGTGGAATAATTAAAGTTGGAAGCCACCACAAAACATCCTCAGAAAGTAACTCCAAACCCAGGTGAGTTAGCTAAGAGAAGTGCTCATGTAGGAGAATTCTGACCACCCATAGGTGAGCAGGCGAATACAGTCACTGTAAACCAAACAAGCATAGAGGACCCAAGCACAACACCATGATAATTCCTTAAAACAGAATTGTGGGAGGTGTCTATCCAGAGGTTTGTGACAAATGGAGAGATACCCTACAGGTATGGGATGGAATTAGTTTTAAAAACAGGAGTCTATGTAATTCTGATGCAAGGCAGGAATCAAATCATATATCAATATCATGGCAGGCATGGGCTCCAGGAAATAGAGGCCACTACCAAATGATTGAAAGAACCGTGTTGGTGGCCTGACTTACATAGGGATGTAGCACGCTACATAGGGAACTGTCTGGTCTGCGCCCAAAATAATCCAGACAAGAAGGCCCGAAAGAGAGAACTGAGGCACACCCATCCAGTGGAAGGGCCCTGGACAAATCTACAAATTGATTATATAGGTCCCCTGGCCAGGCAGCATCCGAGGAGCAGGAGAATCGACCTTTCAGGCATAATCAGGATTCCTGAAGAAGGGCTTGTGCCCGAAACGTCGATTCTCCTGCTCCTCAGATGCTGCCTGGCCTTCTGCGCTTTTCCAGCACCACACTTTTCAACTCTGGTCTCCAGCATCTGCAGTCCTCACTTTCTCCTATATAGGTCCCCTTCCAACCTGTAGGAATGGATTTACCTATATTCTAGTCATTAGAGACACTTTCACAAACTGGGCTGAGGCTGTAGGACAAATACAGCCAAAACAACCCGAAAAATCCTAACATAATAGGTATTTACGAAATGGGCTGAAAATGTGTTGCCGGAAAAGCGCAGCAGGTCAGGCAGCATCCAAGGAGCAGGAGAATCGACGTTTCGGGCACGAGCCCTTCTTCAGGAATGAGGAGAGTGTGCCAAGCGGGCTGAGATAAAAGGTAGGGAGGAGGGACCTTCCTCCCTCTACAACCTCTTGCAAGGATGCCTTCCTTGAAGAAGCTCTCTTCTTCCCTCTACAACCTCTTGCAAGGATGCCTTCCTTGAAGAAGCTCTCTTCCTCCCTCTACAAGTTCCAACGCCCCTCCCCCAAGTTCTTCCTCCCTACCTTTTATCTTAGCCTGCTTGGCACACTCTCCTCATTCCTGAAGAAGGGCGATTCTCCTGCTCCTTGGATGCTGCCTGACCTGCTGCGCTTTTCCAGCATCACATTTTCAGCTCTGATCTCCAGCATCTGAAGTCCTCACTTTCTCCATTTACGAAATGGGGGTCTACCCTATGGTATCGAGTCAGATCAGGGAACCCATTTCACCAGCTGAGTCATGCAGACTGTGATGACTATGTTTGGTATTAGGCAGAAATTCCACATTGCATACCACCCCCAATCTAGTGGGATTGTGGAAAGGATGAACTGCACCCTAAAAGCGATGATTAGGAAGACGGTATAGCAAAATAATAAAACCTGGGACACAGTACTTCCATTTGTCTTCATGTGGTATGCAACACCATCTCGCAATCCACAGGGTATACCCCCCCCCATACTCTCATGACAGAGTGACCCATCTTCGATCTCAACCTCACAGAACCTGCCCTCACCCACGGAAAAGCAGTACAGCAACTCATTGAGAATATCAAGGCCACTCAGTTAGCAGCAGCCATCAGGTTAGGGACCAAAAGGGAAGTAAACAAGGCTTACTTTGACAGTAAAGTTAACTTGAATACCCAACAGGACAGCAGGTAATGCTACAGATATAAACTCTAGTTACTTTCTCTCCTCGAAATATTCAGGTCCACATACTATGGTGGATAAGGTGAGCCCCTCAGTATATAAGGTTCTACCTGCCAGAGGAAAGACCGGCTGGTATCATGTAAAGTAATTAAAAGCCTATAGCAAACAACACAGCCACTCTCACCACCTCGATATATGTATGGTGGATGACACTGCCCTAGAGCAAGTGACAAGACCATGGACTCCCCCTAACATGTTCTCTCAGTCAGACTGCACCCATGGCAAAATTTTTACTCTCCCATTACTACCACCCATTACTACTACGTTGGGCAGCTTTAGCACCCAAGGGACCCCCAGACAATTTAACTGACTTAATGGAGGCCACTCTAATATATCGGAACAACTCGGTAGTAGCTGACAGCATGAATATTTTACACATTCCCAATAGTCTAGACACGCCAGAACTCCCGATAACCCCCTGACAGACAGGGAAATTAAACAACCCGGACTCATTGTAACTCAGACCCCAGACAGCATAACCACAACATCGAATTGTGACAATACTAAAAGGCTAGTACAGACCAGGGAAAAGCAGACTGACCTAGATTGTCAAATGGTAACCTCAGGCATTCAGGGTATCACCACTAGAGGGAATGACAGGACGTGGACATGGGAACCAGGAGAATGCAATATTGCCATATCCCAACAACCAAGGATTCACAACACACTAATGCGTCTCTGTTGGTGCCTATTTGACAAATGCACTCATTCATGAATCCAGGCAATATAACAGCTCCTGACAGCCACCCAAGATGAGGTGCAACTGTTTCTGATGGTCCAACTTTACACGCTTTTCATACGTCTCCGTAGACCCAGTGGGACTAACTGTTATTCCTGTACATGCTGAAGGGATTAACCAGGTTACCATCCTAACCCCTATCACTAGAAACTGAGGTTAGAGCCTCCCGGGCCTCTAAACCCAAATGAACATTCCACATGGGGTTCACATTCCTATTCCTTTTAAAAAAAAGGGGGGGGAGGTTAGGACATATGCACTACATTAGTTCAAACCTATACAGATATTACACAAGGATAACAACAAAATCAACCATGATCTCTCCCCAGGACAACCATGACCACGCAGAATGCAATCAAGATCTACTTCATTGGGGTTATCATCAGCATCAGAAACAACACACAAGAAACACCGAATAGACCAGGATAAATATTTGTTAGCGTACTAATTATTAGTTATCAGGTTGTTGGTATAAAATGTTCTATCCTATTGTTTGCAGAAAATATTCTCTGGTTTTATAATGTTTGTTTAATTTTTTGTTATGAATTTTTTTGTGTATTTGTTTGTTTCTCCAACGCCTTATTTGTTTCAATTTACTAAGTTTGCTTGATTAGCCATTAGGCCCAAATTTTGATATTCCATTTAGATATAGTTCGATGATGTTTGCTTGATCTCAGTTAGGTGTGATTTTCAAATACTGAAAATGTGTTGCTGGAAAAGCGCAGCAGGTCAGGCAGCATCCAAGGAACAGGAGAATCGATGTTTTGGGCATAAGCCCTTCCTGAAGAAGGGCTTATGCCCGAAACGTCGATTCTCCTGTTCCTTTGATGCTGCCTGACCTGCTGCACTTTTCCAGCAACACATTTTCAGCTCCTATTCTCTCCTCCCATTGCTCCTCCTCTGTTTACATTTCCCACCTCTCTAAGACCGGCGCCCATTACTCTTGTTTACCTCTTGCCTTATCCGGCCTTGTCTGTGACAAAATGCTTATTTCTGGCCTCACAAGGCCGTTTGACCACATCCTGCTGTGGGCCATTGTTAGGTATATCCTCCCTTACTTGTTATGACCTTGTGACCTCATGACTTCTTGATTGTGGTTTGTTCTTGTTTTTGCAGGTGGGAAACAGATGCTTATAACTACTGTTTATACAGGTGTATCTAGCTTAACCCCCTCCCCTCACAGCACCTTATCTATTTGTCTGTAACATCTATCATTCTTTGCAGGCACATTTCAGCTAATACAAAAACAATTATGTATTTCCTTCACATAGTTTCCATTCTTGTTGACTCAGCTCTTGGCTGAAACAATTATACACTGGTGCGAGTTCATTTACCTTGCATAAATAAATATGATTGCAGAAGTAACACTACTTTACCTATATCCCACAAACCCAAGCAGGCATTGACATGTCGATGGCAGGGTGGGCCTTGGGCATCCATTCCTGAAGGTGTTAGGTGCCCATAGGTCAGGTAGGCCTCTCCAAATAAGCGTGTGAGGCACCCCTTTGTCTGGCAAACAACTCGTTGTTTCCAATTGTCCTGGGGATGGTATTCAAGTTGTATATTGTATTGTCTGCAACTGCTGAGCCAATTACATACTGTCTGTAGCTGCACTTGTCTGGATTCTGCAGCATGTTTATTAGCGCAGTCACAGTCACGAAGTTCCCAGGATGCCTTACTTATTGTCCACTTGCATAAATTAATCATCATTGAGTGGTCCACAAGGCGACAGTCCGTCCTCTTGATCCTGAATGCGAAATGTGATGGATCACATGATCACAGATTAATTTCCATGCAGTGACCAAATGATCATCCAGGCTCAAGCAAAACACAACATATACTCAGGTAGCATATTTGAAAATCACGAGGAGAAAGTGAGGACTGCAGATGCTGGAGATCAGAGCTGAAAATGTGTTGCTGGAAAAGCGCAGCAGGTCAGGCAGCATCCAAGGAACAGGAGAATCGACGTTTCGGGCATAAGCCCTTCTTCAGGAATGAGGAAAGTGTGTCCAGTAGGCTAAGATAAAAGGTAGGGAGGAGGGACTTGGGGGAGGGGTGTTGGAAATGCGATAGGTGGAAGGAGGTCAAGGTGAGGGTGATAGGCCGGAATGGGGTGGGGCGGAGAGGTCAGGAAGAAGATTGCAGGTTGGGAAGGCGGTGCTGAGTTTGAGGGATTTGACTGAGACAAGGTGGGGGGAGGGGAAATGAGGAAACTGGAGAAATCTGAGTTCATCCCTTGTGGTTGGAGGGTTCCCAGGCAGAAGATGAGGCGCTCTTCCTCCAACCGTCGTGTTGCCATGGTCTGGTGATGAAGGAGTCCAAGGACCTGCATGTCCTTGGTGGAGTGGGAGGGGGAGTTAAAGTGTTGGGCTACGGGGTGGTTGGGTTGGTTGGTCTGGGTGTCCCAGAGGTGTTCTCTGAAACGTTCCGCAAGTAAGTGGCCTGTCTCCCCAATATAGAGGAGGCCACATCGGGTGCAGCGGATGCAATAGATGATGTGTGTGGAGGTGTAGGTGAATTTGTGGCAGATATGGAAGTGTCCCTTGGGGAGTAAGTAAGGGGGGAGGTGTGGGCGCAAGTTTTGCATTTCTTGCGGTTGTAGGGGAAGGTGCCGGGAGTGGTGGTTGGGTTGGTGGGGAGTGTGGACCTGACGAGGGAGTCACGGAGGGAGTGGTCTTTTCGGAATGCTGATAGGGGAGGGGAGGGAAATATATCCCTGGTGGAGGGGTCCGTTTGGAGGTGGCGGAAATGACGGCGGATGATACGTTGTACATGGAGGTTGGTGGGGTGGTAGGTGAGGACCAGAGGGGTTCTGTCCTGGTGGTGGTTGGAGGGGCTGGGCTCAAGGGCGGAGGAGCGGGAAGTGGAAGAGATGCGGTGGAGGGCATCGTCGACTACGTCTGGCGGGAAATTGCGGTCCTTGAAGAAGGAGGCCATCTGGGTTGTACGGTTTTGGAACTGGTCCTCCTGGGAGCAGATGCGGCGGAGACGAAGGAATTGGGAATATGGGATGGTGTTTTTACAGGGGGCAGGGTGGGAGGAGGTGTAGTCTAGGTAGCTGTGGGAGTCGGTCGGTTTATAGTAAATGTCCGTGTCGATTCGGTCACCCGAGATAGAAATGGAAAGGTCTAGAAAGGGGAGGGAGGAGTCTGAGATGGTCCAGGTGAATTTGAGGTCGGAGTGGAAGGTGTTGGTAAAGTGGATGAACTGTTCAACCTTCTCGTGGGAGCACGAGGCAGCGCCGATCCAGTCATCGATGTAGCGGAGGAAAAGGTGGGGGGTGGTGCCAGTGTAGCTGCGAAAGATGGACTGCTCCACATATCCTATGAAGATGTAAGCATAGCTGGGGCCATGCGGGTGCCCATGGCTACTCCTTTGGTTTGGAGGAAGTGGGAGGATTGGAAAGAGAAGTTGTTCAGGGTGAGGACCAGTTCAGTCATTCGAAGGAGGGTGTCAGTGGAAGGGTACTGGTTGGTACGGCGGGAGAGGAAGAAGCAGAGTGCTTTACGTCCTTCGTGATGGGGGATGGAGGTGTACAGGGACTGGATGTCCATGGTGAAGATAAGGCGTTGGGGACCGGGGAAGCGAAAATCATGGAGGAGGTGGTGGGCATGGGTGGTGTCCCGAACATAGGTGGGGAGTTCTTGGACTAAGGGGGACAGGACCGTGTCGAGGTATGCAGAGACCCATTGTCTCAGCCTGCTCCTGCCCCACCGAACTCATCTCTGCATTACTCATCTTCCGCCTAGGAACCCTCCAACCACAAGGGATGAACTCAGATTTCTCCAGTTTCCTCATTTCCCATCCCCCCACCTTGTCTCAGTCAAATCCCTCGAACTCAGCACCGCCTTCCCAACCTGCAATCTTCTTCCTGACCTCTCCGCCTCCATCCCACTCCGGCCTATCACCCTCACCGTGACCTCCCTCCACCTATCGCATTTCCAACGCCCCTCCCCTAAGTCCCTCCTCCCTACCTTTTGTCTTAGCCTGCTGGACACACTTTCCTCATTCCTGAAGAAGGGCTTATGCCCGAAACATTGATTCTCCTGCTCCTTGGATGCTGCCTGACCTGCTGCGCTTTTCCAGCAACACATTTTCAGCTCTGATCTCCAGCATCTGCAGTCCTCACTTTCTCCTCCGAGGAGAGAATAGGAACCAAATTACAATAAATGTTGTGTACTAGTTGAATTCAGTGTGTGTGTGTCCCTGCTTTGTGGACATTGGACACCACACCCTCTTGCAAGAGTAAAATAAATGACTGATTCAGATCTTGTCTCGGACTGAAATTATTGAAGTGAGTGAGCTTTGTTTCTCACAGGTTCAATCAGTCAGGATGATCAAGCCCTGATCAATCTATTGAAGGACGCTAAAGACCCTCCCAAAAGGATTGGAACAACTGTTAAATATAAGAATAGCAGCAACACCATCCTCGGGGCAGTGATTTGAGACCAACCACTGTGAAGCGAAGACACCACGAGACCATCAAGAGGAGATGAGATGGCCATCATCACGTGAATCAAGCGCAAGATCTAGTGTGGTGGTATATGATCTGCTAGAGTTAAGTTAAAGTGCAAGACAGATTTGTAGTGTAAATCGTTAGTTTATAGTGTGTTCTGTTGTTACAATATTAATTGTGTCAAATAAATGAATATTATTGTTCATTATTATTGAGTCGACTCCCAATTCTTTTGCTGAATATGAGTTAAAACACATCGTGTGGCAGGCAGAAGACCTCCAATAAATGCACGTGTAATCTTGAGCTTGCAGGAATTTCAACTGGGATTTAATATGTGTGATGGGAAGCTCTGTACCACTTCGTTGGGGGAGGCCTGACGAAATGATATGGCCTGCATTGGATATTCCTTGTGATTTGGGACCTCACAGGAGAGACCTGCCAGCCCTCCAATCAGGACAACAGATCTCCTTTGCCAGATAGTGCACTGCCAGTAATTTCCAAAACCTGCCAAAGAGGCTTTGCTGGACAGCCTTCTGGAGGCATGGGAGATTTGATTGAGTTCCATTAAATCCTTCAGGCATTTTTGAACTACTGTGGGCTCAGGTTAAATTAGTGTCAGGCACAAATGATATACCATCTCCAACAGATGAGATTCGCACACCAGGTCTTTCCCAAATCAAACTGAAAATAGGGAAAATTTTTCCAATGTTGAAAAATTCATTGTGGGTACACCTAACATGCTACTTCTGCAGACTTGATTAAATTCTGACCTTTAAATATCAATCTTATCATCACTCTGCCTGTCTTCAGCCTCCTGTAGTGATCCATTGAAGCTCAATATAAATTTGAGGAACAGTGTGTCACTTTTTTCTGCAAAGTCTTTTACAGTCTTCTGGAATCAATACTAAATCCAACAATTTCACACCGATAACCTCTATCTCATTTTGTTTATTTTTATTTCTTTGTTGGTTCAGGTTCTTCCATTGTTGTATTATTGAGTCCATTCTCAATCTTATCCTGGAGATGCATTTCAAAATAACATCAGTTGCCAGTGAAAGGCCATCAGTTTGGTGAAAGAAACTCTTTTTTTCTGCCCAAATCACAATGGTTTTCTGGTGCAAGGAACTGCTGATAAGTCTATTTACTTCCTTCCCCTAATTTCCTTTGAGCATAGATGTTAGCCATCTTCTTAAACCACTATGATTCATGCAGTGTAGATGCACTCACTGTCCAATTAGTGTGGGAATTTCAGGACTTTAACCCTACAACAGTGAAGGAATGACAATATATTCTCAAGTCAGGATGATGTGTGAATTGGTGGGAACCTGTTTGTATTCTCTCCTTTTTGCCTGAGAGAGGATCTATTGACCACAATAAATTAACTTGTATAAGCTAAGAATTTATACAAGTTCATGTGTGGTGCTCTTTATTTTTCAAGTATCTGAATTTAAAAATAACTAGTAGCACTGCTTGTTTTAAACAAGGTAAAAGTTTAGTCTATTGCTGAATGTTAATTAGGTAAAAAGTAATGAAGTTATTAATGAAATGTACATAGAAAGACTTACAGCTAGTAAGGATAAACCTACGTATGAAGATAAAAATGCGTTTGATTTCCACAATCATTGCAGGATTGAAGATCTGTTTCTGGCACTGAATATTATGGCTGTTAATAACCTTAATAACCTTGTGCATGTATGTTAATCCTGGGATACCTTTTCCTGTGTGCCAGTTGAGGAGCAGTTGGTATCTCAACGTGTTTCTCTCACGGTGTTCAGATGATCCTCCTCAAAATGGAAATGCTTTTACCACAATCAAACAAAATGGTTACAAATATTAATATTGATGAATCATTGTTCTAGAAAGCAAATGTGCTAGAATTCCTTGTAATGTCCCTCCTGTCTCCTGATCAACATTACAGAGGTTTCTGATTTTTCATAAGTTTTATGGGTTCAATCTTGGAATCCTTGAATTATTTATTCCCTTCATTATAATGAGAATTAATTTGGGGGAGTTTGCTGATGCCTCATAACACTGTTGTGTCAGTTGCAATTGTAACTCCCCAAATACTTAGTTAATCTGTGTCTGCATGCAGGAAGACCTGCTTGGGCTAATAAATTTTTTGTGCTTTTGGTTGCCTACCACTTCAACACATCATTGTCAACACTGGCCAACATCTCTATCTTGGACTTGTTGCAGTGTTCCAGCAAAGCTCAGAGCAAGCTGGAAGAACAGCATGTCATTTTCCTCTTGGGGATTCTGCAGCCTTCAGAACTCAATATCTATTTCAATAATTTTATGCCCTGAACACTTTTTCCCCAACACCAAGCCGTAGTATCACATGGGTTGGTTGTGATAGCAATTGGGCAGACAAAGGAATGGGTAAAGCTCAGCCTAGGACAATCAATAAGTCAAGATACACCAACTTATTGCCACAACCAACCCATTGACAGCTACTAATGGTTCAATGGTTCCTGTCTGCCAACCAATTCTCGATCCATGTCAGTACATTACCCCCAATCCCATGTGCTTTAATTTTACATGCTAATCTTTTATGTGGGACCAAAAGCTTTCTGAAAGTCCAAGTAAATCACATCAACATTTTGGGGTAGCACGGTGGCTCAGTGCTTAGCACTGCTGCCTCACAGCTCCAGGAACCTTGGTTCAATTTCTGCCTCAGGCGACTGTCTGTATGGAGTTTGCACATTCTCCCCATGTCTGTGTGGGTTTCCTGCGGGTGCTTCCGTTTCCTCCCACAGTCCAAAATGTGCAGGCCAGGTGAATTGGCCATGCTAAATTGCCCAAAGTGTTGGGTGCATTAGTTAGGGGTAAATACAGGGTCAGGAAATGGGTGGGGGTGGGTTACTCTTCAGAGGGTCAGTGTGGACGTGTTGGGCCGAAGGGCCTGTTTCCATACTGTGGGGAATCTAATCTAAAATCTAAACTAACTCCCCCTTATTAACTCCACTAGTTATATCCTCAAAAAACTCAAGTAGCTGGCAAGCATGGTTCGATGGCTCTCTCTGATCCAGTCACTTATGCACTTACTTTTTCTCTTTTTCTTTTGGACATCTAACTCCTGAAATATAGCAACAAGTTGGTGTATCTTGTCGTATTGATTTTCTCAGGCTGAATTTTACCCATTCCTTTGTCTTCCCAACTGCTGTTCTTTCTCTCTGGGCTTCATTTCCACCTATTGTTTACTCCTACCACCAGACCCCCATCCCCAGCATATAGACCAACCTTTTTCTAGCTACAATCAGTTCTGGAAGAAGGATCACTGGACATGAAATGTTAAATCTACTTTCTCTCCATATATGCTGCTGAATTTCTCTAGCGGTTTCTGTCTTCGTCTTGGATTTCCAGCATCTGCACTCATTTGTTTTTTTGTTCTGGTTGTGCCAGGACTGGCATGGTCAAGTTGGGCTAGGTCCAGCAGGGTCCAGTTGGGCTGGGTCATGTAGGTTGTGTCCAGCCAGTTTCAGCAGGGTCAGGTCAGGTCAAAAGTGAGGACTGCAGATGCTAGAGATCAGAGTCAAGCTTTTGCCCAAAACGTCGATTTTCTTGCTCCTCAGATTTTGCCTGACCTGCTGTGCTTTTCTAGCACCACTCTAACCTGACTCAGGTCAGGTTGATCCGAGTTCAGCAGGGTTGGATCAGTTCATGTACAACCAGGCCAGGCCTGGTCCGGCAAGTTGCTTTAAAGTATGTCAGGGGTCGGGTTGTATCTTTGAGGAGTGTTAGAGGTAAATTGAGGTTCAGTTTAATAGTTACCTGGGAGCTATAGTAGATTTTTAGTCCTCTAATTTTCCCTATTAAGCTTCATTGTGTTGGTATGCTCTGAACTCACCAACTTTAATGGACACTTCTGGAGAAATTCAGATGCATGGACTTTGAAAATTTTGATTTTCCAGGCAACTCTGAAGGAATCAGCTGCCTGGTCCTGATACACAACTGATCGGCTGCTCCACCAGCTCTCTGGCAATTGGAATGTCTGATTGATATATTCCTCCAAGTTAAAATTCCCCACATGGATTCAAGTACTACATGCTTGATGAATCAACACAAATGGCTTCTTGTTATTATTAGCCCAGAATCAAATAGACCAGTTGGCACTTCCTAAGCAGCAGTCACACTGCATTTATTTTAAGGAAATCCACTGAATCTCCATTATTACACTTCATTAAAAGTATAATATCAAACAATGTGAAGAAATAGAAGTATGGAAAAGGTAGACTGTAGATTCATGAAAAATTATGGTTGAAGACTAGAAGTATGTGGCAAAGGTAATAATTTAATATTAGTGCTGAATGTACAAACAAAGTTACAAGGAATGATTTTATGCAATGGATTAATAGAATATAGGAAACATTATCCCAGATGAGTTTAAAATTCCACTGACCACATTCTTTAAAAGGAGGTTAGACAAACATTTGAAGAAGAATATTAAAACACAAAGAATGAGGATGAAAATAAAACTAGAACAGATAGCAGTTACTATGAAGGGACCAATGGATCAGAAATAATTGTCCCAAATGGCATGCTTCTGTGCTTAACATTTACAATTCACTAATAGTTGTAAACAAAAATTTGTTTCCAAGATAGTAGCAGAGTAGCAGTGCTCCTGCCTCCTGGGCAGGGTTCATCCAGTTCCATCTTCTTCCTTGTTTTTTTTTATTTTTGCTTTTTCTTTTGCTTTCTTTCTTTTGCTTCTTAAAAGCCTTTTTGGCACCTTCGGCAGGATAAGAGTGGGCCTTGCCTCCTGACAACGTGTGGTTGCAGCAATAGGAGTTGACTCTTGGGGAGACTAAGCCCACCGCGGAGTCCTTAGAGAGCTTGCAAAGACAGCAAGTGTGGGCTCAGTGGTGAGAGATAGTGTCAGAGCATGGCGACTTCGACGTTGGTGGGTCCACCAGTACAGAACTCGAGGTGGTGTTGGCAGCACCAGGTTTCAAGATGGTGGTGACAGCAGGGCAGCAGGCCTGAATTGGTACTCCTGGCAGATTGAAGGGAGCAGACGTTGCATCAGTGGCAGCGTAGTAGTCACAGTGTGGTGTTCCTAGAGTGCAGTAGTGGCAATGGTGGCCCTGGAGAGGGACTCCTGGAATGGAATGTGATGAGGGGTGTTGGTGGGCCTGGAGCTTGCTGTGGTGACCTTACCACATCCTTCATGTTGAATAGAGCACAAGAAGGGAGTAGAAACTCTATTTTTAGTCATATTCTAGTTATATCTTAATATCTTCTGTAACTCAAAATAGTCCCAGGGCATGACAACATATTGTACGTTTCACTATTTATTTGTTAAATGCAAGTAACAATCAGTCATTCAGTTCAATTCAAATGCCTAAAATATCTAATACATATGATAAAGAGTAAAATAAAATAAATGCCATTTAAGAAATAAAATTATTTCCTATGAGCTCAATTTAAAAAAAACTGTAAAAGATATGGAAATAAATCCCCACATGAATTTTTCTGTATCATTCCCACAACATGGCCTTGTTGATCCCAATCCAATCCCCCACTCAGCTGCAGAAACACCCTCCTACTCCCCCCATTAGTCCTCTGAATCTAACACCATATTTGCTATAAAGTTCAAATGGTCATGTAAGAGCTGACAACCCTTCCAGCTCGACCCCACCTGCTGGAGCTGACTATCAACTTACCTTAGCAATCCCTACCCACCTGGCTCCCTACCCCCTTACCCCTTATACAAAAACATAGAAAATAGAAGCTGGAGTATGCCATTTAGCTCTCTGAGCTTGCACCATCTTCAATATGATCATAACTCACCATCCAACTTAATACTCTGTTGCTTCTTTGTCCCCATACACTTTGATCCCTTTAGTCTAAATGGCCTATCTCATATCTTTAGACTGTGATCTCTGGTTCTGGATTCCTCAGAAACATCCTTCCTGGGTTTGCTCTGTCCCTTTCTGTTAGAATGTTATAGGTTTCTATGAGATACCCCTCATTCTTCTGAACTCCAATAATATAGTCCTCCATGATGCAATCTCTCTTCATATGTCAGTCCTGCCAGTCTTGTAAACATTTGTTGTACTCCTCCAGAGCCAGAACATCCTTCTTCAGATAAAGAGACCAAAACTGCACACAATACTCCAGGTGTGGTCTCACCAAGGCCCTGTGTAATCACAACAAGACATCTCTGCTCATGTGTTTGAATCCTCTTGTAATGAAGGTCAACATATGAGCAAATCACACTGAAACATCTCTACATCATCCTCACAGCTCACCCTCCCACCCAGCTTTGAGTCATCTGAAAATATGAAGATACTATATTTGTTCCCTCTACTAAATCATCATTATATATTGTGAATAGCTGGGGTCCAAGCACTGATCCTTGTGGTACCCCACTAGTCACTGGCAGCCACTTGGAAAAGGGCACATTCATTCCTACTCTTTGTTTCCTGTCTGCCAACCAATTCTCTATCCATGTCAGTGCACTACCCTCAATCCTCTATGTTTTAATTTTACATGCTAATCTCTTATGTAGGACCTTATCAAAAACCTTCTGAAAGTCAAGTAAACCACATCAGCTAGCTACCTATTATCAACTCTACTAGTTATACCCTCGAAAAACTCAAGAAGATGGCAGGCATGATTTCACGTTTGTAAATTGTGAAAGCCATTTTGTCACATATTCATTGTCTGTCCTGAAGAAACCATTTTAGCTGAGCCTGCATAGTGATAAATAAATTCTTCTCTCTGTATGAGGCCATTGTCTAACCGTATTGTTAACTTCTGCTTATCAGCTACTAACCTTTGCAAAACAAAATGCTACGTGACCAGGGCTAAAGTTACACAAGTTGCCCCATGCCTGTCTATTATCCTATAGTTAGTGGTCAGCTAATTGTAAGACTATAAAGATCTGTGGAACTCTGTAACTTGTTGGAGTGCTTCAGGACCATTCATTCGTCTTGGTCCCTGTCTGTCTCCCCGTGATATATCATGAAATAAACTTGTCAAAACTCAAGGTCTGCATATGAGATTTATTCAAAAGATATTTCTTCAACAATTGATGTAGTTGGCAGTTCCCCTTATTTACAGGGTTCTCACCGAAACTGATTTGGTAACATCACATTGGTGTCATTGTGTGCGAGTGCGTGTTTGCCACTTGAGTCAAGCCCTGTCAGACAAGGAGGTAAAAGTGTATAGCACCTAGCCTGAGCTGAAGCTAAGAGGGGAAATCCCCCACATGACCGCCAGGGCCCTAATGTCGGGGTGGAGACTGGTAACGACTAGGTAAAAACAAGGACTGCAGATGCTGGAAACCACAGTCTAGATTAGAGTGGTGCTGGAAAAGCACAGCAGGTCAGGCAGCATCCAAGGAGCAGGTAAATCAACGTTTTGGGCAAAAGCCCTTCATCAGGAATATTCCTGATGAAGGGCTTTTGCCCAAAACGTTGATTGTCCTGCTCCTCGGATGCTGCCTGACCTGCTGTGCTTTTCCAGCACCACTCTAATCTAGACACTGGTAATGACTACCTAGGCTGTGGTGTTCAGTTGGGAGTGTCTGGTGTGAATCTCTTACGCGTTGGGTGTTCCCGCTGAGGCTGCAGGCTGAACCCTGTGACGTGACAAAAGTTGGAATGTTCACCCTTTCCAGTTTCTAAATTACACATTTGGCTGACTGCGTGATCCTCCCCGAGCCAATAAGGTTGGGGAACGAGGCTACGGCAAGAAGGGGGGGTTGGAAAGAATGCTGTCAGAATCTTATTTGCTTCTGTAGACCTTGAGGGATTGACCAGGGTGCCTATACTTGTTGCTTGCTCTCTGGTTTGTCTTTGTTCTTGTTTCATTAATGCACATGTCAATGGGATCACAGAACTCAAAACTTGCTGGCAATGGGCTGCCCTCGGGGACAGGTCTACCTTGTCCTGCCGAGAAGGGCTGCCCGCATCCCTGCATTCCTTCGAAAAGGACACAAAAGGGCCATGATAAAGATCTGAAAGGCAAGGGTCAAGTAGGAGACCCATTTATCTCCACCCCCACCCCCGGTGTCACCGGCCAGCATTGTTTGGAAAGAGACGGGTGATAGCTGTTATGTTATCCTTTTCACTTCTGATTTATATAGGTGGTCCCATGGTAATTGGCCTTATGCAGGTTCATTTAAATTGGAGAAAATTAATTATTGGTGGACTAATATTGAGGTGGGTACAGAGACCCCTCCTGGAACAGATTACATGCTCCAATGTCTAGATAAATTTAAAGAAGTAGACTAAGGACATCAGCCCCCTAAGAATAAAGATCACCATCAGCCTACTGAAAGCCTTCCCTCTTCCGAGCCCCTTCCCACTGCACCACCGCCCTATCCTCCTCAGTACCCCAAAATTCCTGTTTCAATTCCCTGTCCCAAACCTCTCATAGATGAGATTACTGCCTTTGTTGCCACCCGGAACAGCGGTCAAATTGGTACTGCAGGTGGCAGCGGTTCTGCATCACCTCAGGACCAACGCCGCACCAAGGATGGTGCTGCGGCAAGGCCACACGTTGTGTCTGATTCTACCTCTGACCATCACTACAATACCCGCTCCAACTGGCGAAACCAGCATTCTAACTTTGATGGAGGCATCCCCAAGGACCCTGATAGCCCTCTCACACCTTAGTTGCCCAGGGTAATGATCGCTGACACGCCGCTTGATAAACCATGGACCCACACTGAGGCCCGGGACATACACCAGGATGCCCCCGATCCGATTAAGCATCCAGTTCCGTTCTACAAATGACTTTTGTAAATTTGTGACATCTATAAGTGGTTGCCTCAGGGTGTCTAGACACTGCTCCATTTAGCACTTGGCACACTTTGGGCCACAATCAAAGGGTCCATTGACTTCTCTACCACACACTGGGCCACCGCAGAAGCATGACCTGAGTGCAGACCTGTTAAAGACGCCATTATGGGGGATTCAAGATGGCAGCAAACCAGTAGATCTGAGTCTGCTGACCACTGCCCAGGACTCGGACAAAGTGGGGTACCTACCCTCCCCTTACTTTTTAAACTTCTAAAAGTAGCTTTTTCGCAGCCGTTTGGTAATTCTAAAATGACTAAAGGTAAAGGATCACGGAGTTCGCAACAGGCAGGGACCCCTCCACCCGTGGCAACAGATGCGTCCACGGCCACCCCAGGGGACTTATCCGCAGAGGCAAGCCTGATCTTGGAATTTGTCAGGCACTGAGAGAAGATTGACGCATCGATTGAAGAGACCTGGTCCAGGTGGGATTCGATCTCGGTCATACTGCAGAAGCATGACTGAGAGATCGAGAAATTCCGGCAGCGTGTTGGGGGGGCAGAGCAACGAGCCACGGCCTCTGAGACCTCTGCTGAATCTTCTGTGGGTCAGGTCTGGGCTCTGGAACGCCGAGTCTGGGCCTTAGAAGGGCATATTGATGACCTCGAAAATCGAGGTCTTCAGAAGTATATTCGGTTGCTGGGCCTTCCCGATTGGGAGGAGGAAGGCCAGCTTGTTGATGTTTTGGAGCAATAGCTCCCAAAACTGCCGAAGCTGGAGTCTGAATTAGGCTGGGTGCGGGTTGAGCAGGCCCACCGGGTTGCTGTGCGCAGGCCCGGATCAGCCCAGCACCCTGTCCAGTCCTAGTGCAACTCCAGCACTACAGGGAAAAACAAATGTTGCTGGAGGCCTCCAGAATTTTGGGGAGGGATCCCCAAGCCATGATATACAAGGGATTCAAAATAATGCTGTTCCAAGACTTTTCTTCAATTGTGGTATGCAAGAGGAAGGCTTTTGACGAGGTAAAGAAGCGTCTGAGGGATTTAAATATTCAGTATTCCATGAGATACCCGGCAACGCTGCGATTCAGTCACAGCGGGTCTGTGTATAACTTCAGATTGCCAGAAAAAGTGAAAGAATTTTTTTGAAAGACTTAAGTACCTGAATTATATGGACAATTACTTTATTTTACCCCCTTTTTTCCCTCCTCCTTTCCCCTTTCTCTTTTCCATCCTTCCTTGGGGAGGGTTTTTTTTCTCTTAACTCTTATTTATAACTTCCTTGGTTTATCTGGTTGTTGGGGGATGTTTTTGAGTTTTCCTTTAATATTTGCTGTGATTGTAATTTTATATATTTTATTTTATGTTGCTGTTTTGTTAAGAATGCCTAGGTAATAATAGGGAGAGTGCAGGTTGGTTGCCCACTTCTAATTTCTGTATTATAAGATATTGGTACTTGTTTATCTTACTTTGTAACGTCTGGGCTGAGGGCATGGCTCTAGCTGGAAGTGTTACGGTGGGATTATTGGATGGTCGGAGTGCCCCTGTGGACAAAGGGGAAGGTGTCCTCTTAACTATCTCTTATGTTATTATTTTTAGCAGAAGTTCTTAGTAGTCTTGATTTAATTGTTTTAAAGGTTGTATTTTTAAATTTATGTGAATTGTTTATGGTGCCTACTCATTGCTTTTTGAATGGGGCTCTTCCTCCTGGGGGGTCTCAGACTTTCTTGAATGATCATGGCTAGTCATTTGTTTAAATGGTGCACCTGGAATGTCAAAGGGAGCCACTCGCCAATTAAAAGAAAAAAGATACTATCAAGTCTTAAAAAAGAGAGAGTCGATGTAGCCCTTTTACAGGAGACACATCTACTTGATAAGGAGCATTTGAAGCTGTAGTACGGAGGATTTGATCAGGTGTTTTTTTCACCTTTTAGTTCAAGAAGTATGGGAGTGGCCATTCTTATCTGAAAGAATCTTCCCTTCCAAATGTTAAGCCAGAAAAAGGATGAGTCCGGACAGTGTATAATACTTAAAGCCCTAATATATGGAGAGGAGTATGGGATTTTGAATATATATTGCCTCCTGGCATATCCATTTAAATTCGTAACAGATGCGCTTTCCAAGCTGATGGCCCTCGGGGGTGCGCCATGTAATTAAAGGGGGGAGATTTTAATTGTATTATCGATCCCGAGGTCAACAGGATACCTAGGAGCTTTGCGGGTATATCTCTGAGATCTAGGCGGTTGGCTGATCTGAATAGGGAGTTGGGGCTGGTAGATGTGTGGAGGTGTCTTCACTCTGAGGGTAGAGATTTTAATTTTTACTCTAACCCACACAAGTGCCATAGCAGAATCGATACTTTTTTTTTGTCCCCTCGACCTTTCTGAATTCGATATTGTCTTGTAAAGTAGGGAAAATAGCTATTTCCGACCACGCAGCAATGTATATGGAGGTCAAGACTAATGATGACAAGATGGGATCCCGGCATTGGCATATGGACCCTTTCCTATTAAAGGGAAAGAGCGATACTGGGATTAGTCGCCTCCCTAGATGCAGAGAAAGCATTCGACTGGGTGGAATGGCCATATATATTTTATACTATGTAACGGTTTGGCATTGGAGAGGTTTTTACCAAATGGGTCGCAGTATTATGTAACGACCCAAAAGCAGCAGTGATTACCAATGGCATAAGATTGGATAGTTTTAGTGTTGGCAGAGGTTGTCGTCAAGGATGCCCCCTCTCGCCACTACTATTTACACTAGTGATTGAACCGCTGGTGGAAGCTATCTGAACTGACCCCAATATAACGGCTCCAGAGGTAGGATTGAGTAAGCATAAAATCAGACTATGCGGACGACGCCCTTCTTTTCTTAAATGATCCATTGATATCTATGCCCCGCTTAATTCAAGTGGTTAATTTACTTGGTATGTTCTCAGGTTACAAAATTAATTTTATGAAATCAGAGGCCATGTCGCTAGGAGGTCTTACCAGCATATCCAATTTTGCGGATGAATCCTACTTCCCCTTTCGGTGGTCACTGGGAGGTGTTCTCTATTTAGGTATTTTTATTACCCCAGTATTTGGTCAGCTATATAAAGCTAATTATATGCATTTACTAGAAAAAATAAGACAGGACCTCCAATGCTGGGAAAATCTCTCGATATCCTGGTTAGGAAGAATAGCTTTGGTCAAGATGAATATTCTACCTCGCCTATTATATCCCATGAAAATGCTTCCTTTGATGTTGCCGAGACAGGAGCTGCCTAAGCTTTATGGTTGGCTAGGCCCTTTTATTTGGAATCATAGCTAGCCCCTTATTAAATTAGATAAGTTTGCAGCTTCCACAAGTAAGGGGAGATCTAGATTTTTCGGATTTTAGGAGGTACCAACTAAGTTCCCTTAGTATGTAGTTGATTGGGTCTCTTGTGATCCGCAATCAATTTGCCTGGATATTGAGGCTTCTCAAGCAAAATGCTCCCTCATCAATCTATTATATATGGAGAAGATAAGAACTATCGCGGATCATTGTAAAAACCCGATTGTCCTAAACATAATCAAAGCTTGGAAGATGATGCGACAGGGCATTGATCCATTGATATCTATGCCCCGCTTAATTCAAGTGGTTAATTTACAAAACACCTCCCCTTTTTTTCCTATAGTGGGAACATTGGGATTTCAGCTAGGCTTGACAGATGCTGGATTTAGAATTTGGGAGTCCAAAGGCATCTCCTGCTTGGGAGATCTGTTTGATGGGGAGACCATGATGTCCTTTGAAAAGTTGCGTCAGACGTTTGGGTTGCTGAGCAAGGACTTTTTTCGATATTTTCAAGTATGAGACTTTGTACAAAAAAAGACCACATTGATGACTAATCCGCACAAATCAGATATGGAAAGGAGAGTGCTTCGGCCAATGTGCCCCCTCGGTCAGTACTCCTATCACTCGCTCGGTAATAAGATATCGAAGGCCATGGAACAGTCAGATAAAACCTGGACTCAAGAATTAGATGGAAATCTCCTTAGAGATAAGGGAGGATGTTTGGGAAAATGCAAAGATCTCTATCTGTAATAGACTCAAGCTATTCAATTGAAGATACTTCATAGGGCTCATATAGCACCAGAATGGCTTGCAAAGTTCAAGGCAGGAGCGTCCCCAGTGTGTCCTAAGTGTAAAACAGAAGTTAGTCCTCTCACTAATTGTTTGTGGACATGCCATAACATTCGTAGACAATGTAGCAAATGCCTTGGCAAAGATTTTGGGAACGGAGATTGAGTTGGACCTGGCGTCTCTCCTCTTGGGCTTTCCAAATCTTCCTTCTCTACATGCATACGGGAAGAAGCTATGTACTATCCTTTCCTTTTGTGCGAGGAAAAACATTTTAATAAGTTGGGTATCGGAAAGTTCCCCCAGGACTTTCGAATTAGCATAGGATAGTTATAGAACATATTCCCCTGGACTTCCTTATGAATATGGTGCACCAAAAAACGGAATTACTTTATAGAACATGGCGGCCCTTTTTGAACTACACCGATGCAGATATATTGGCCATACTGTTTAGGGCCTTTGTTTAGGCGTGAGGATGATGTTTGTTGGTTCGGGAGCCCCTGGAAGGAAGAGTCCGATATATATATGGGTATTGTTATGATTTGATATAATTTTATTTTGAATGCTTATTTATTTACCTTTTTTTGTTGTTACTTATGTACTATACTGTGGTCTTTCTTTATATATAGAGTCTTCTTTCTTATATCTTATTTTGTGTTTTGGTAGTTTGTAGATTAGTAGTTAGTTTTCTTAATTTTATATTGATGCTGTTATATTGTAAAGTGGTAACACTATTTTGTATTAATTTTGTAATTTTGTAAAAAAACTGAAAAACCTTTTTCTTTTTAAAAAAAATAAATGCAATCTTCTGGAAGAGAAATTATTCCAAAATCCCCTTTATTTATTCATGTGGATGTGAATAATCTCATGCCATACTGAAACAGTGAGAACTTCTCCCAATGTTCTGGACTACATTCATACTTTATCCATGACAAAAGAAACAGATTGTCTAATCACTCATTTATTTACTGTTTGTGGAGTCTTCTTGGAGTGCATACTTTGACTGCAGTGTTTGTCAACACAACATTTCAAAAATAATCCATTTATCAAAAAGCACACGAGCATGTCCCGAAGATGTGATATGTAAAACCACTATATGTAAAACTACATGAATTTAAGAATGTATTGTAAAATTTCAGTAAAATTGCTATATTTTAGTTGAAATGCTTTAAAAACATTGTATTAAGGAAGAACAAACTCTGTAAAATTTGAAGAATCTGAGCTACAAAAAAATATGTTCTATTAATTTTGCACCATCATTATCAGATTCCGTTGTAATTCTTATCACAGTTCCGCCTTCTTGTGATGTCAGCACAGTAAAAATGCTGTCTGCCAACTCATTGCAGTTGTATGTGCTGCACTTAGCTGCAATCTCCTGCCAATCTTCCAATGTACAGTTAACGTCATTAAGGATAGTTCGTTCCATGGCATCTAAACACGTAAATTATTACAATAAAGAAGAAATTAATAGAAATCTGGTTCTTATTATTGTGATCTTGAAATTGTACAGTAAACAGAACTTTCATCCATAGAAGATCTCTGATGTCATAGAGTCATAGATGTCTTGTCCATGCTGACAAGAGATCCTAAACTAATCTAGTCTCATTTGCCAGCTCTTGGCCCATATGCCTCTAAACCTTCCTATTCACATATCCATCTGGATGCCTTTTAAATAATATAATTGTACCAGCCTTCACCACTTCCTTTGGCAGCTCATTCCATACATGCAACGCCCTTTGCATGAAAAAGTTGCCCTTAGATTCCTTTTAAATCTTTCCCCTCTCACCTTAAACCTATGCCCTCTAGTTCTGGACTCCCCCACCCCAGGGAAAATACTTTGTCTATTTACCCTATCCATGCCCCTCATGATCTTTCAACCTCGATAAGGTTACCCTTCAGACTCTGACGCTCCAGGGAAAACAGCCCCAGCCTATTCAGCCTCTCTCGATAGTTCGTACACTCCAACATCCTTGTGAGAGACCAGACTTGCATACAATATTCCAGAAGTGGCCTAACCAATGTCCTGTAGAGCCCCAACATGACCTCCCAACTCCTATACTCAATGACCAATCAAGGAAAGCATACCAAACACCTTCTTCACTATCCTTCATATTTTCCAAAATTCTCAATGCATAAAATCTAAATTGCTTAAAACCTCACTATCCACATATTGTCCTCAAATAAATGCCACATATTCATCGCTTTAAGCTATTATGACATTCTGTCGTTCTCTTCCCAAAACATTGAATTCAAAATCCTTTACCCATTTACCAGTATTTCCATGACTTAATCCTATTCTATTCTGTACCTTCATCCAGCCTTACATTCAATGCCCCAGTCAGCATTAATCCAACCTCAAACTACCTTGCATTCTTTTCCTGGAATTTGTCTTGGTAGCAGATCTTTGAGCTGTCAATGCCCTACAAGGTATATTCTCCTTCATTTGAAACAAGCTGTTAAAAGTTTGGGAGATTGTGGGCCATTGTGGAAAGATCCATTGCTACATGTGTAAAGGACACATATCAAAAGTTGTAAAATCCTGTCCTTTCCTAGTTGAGGAGAATCCAATCTGGGGTGGAAGTGAAAACATGTATTTTCTACTTCCCACTTAGACACTTAGATATCCTCTTACAGTACAGCATGGAGCTGCCACTAATGGACCCCAGAGGCACCAGAGCTTTTTAGAGGAATATGCATGGCAATCAGGATAAGATTTCTGGCCTTGGGTAAGTGTAAACTTGAGAATTTCAAGCATAGTTGTTTGAATGCAAAATTCCCTGAAAGTGTCGCACTAAATCGATAAAGATATAAAATATGACAACAGCATCTGGATTTTACAAATGTAACTTGTAGTATGAGAATAAATAAGTAATTATAACTTTACAAAACACATTGTTTTAGATGCTTTATTTAGAGAAACATCTTTATTATGCTGTTTCACTCTCAACTGCAAGGATGGGGTCTTTTTAGTTTTGTGTTTTTTAAGATTGTAGACTGAAATGGATGGTTTTAAACCCCTAATTTGGCTCAAATGCAGCAGTTTTGAAAAGACAGCTATATGTTTTGAAATGCAAATAACCTTACACCCAAGGCAAGCATCGTAAAAACTGTTTAGAAGAATGAGAGGAGATGTAGTGAGGTATATAAGATTCTAAAGAGGTTTGACAAAATAAGTGTAGAGAGGATGTTTCTTCTGTTCTAAAGAAGGGTCACTGAACCGGAAACATTTATTCTGCTGCCAGACTTAATGAGTTTTTCCAGCAATTTCTTTTTCCCCAGCATCCACGGTTCTTTGCTTTTTTGAGAGAATGTTTCTCTTGTAGGGCAATCTAGAATGAGAGGTCGTAGTTTTAGGATGAGGGATAGCAAATTTAAAACAGAGACGAGGAAAAATTACTTCTCTCAAAGGATTGTAAATCTGTGGAATTCACTATCCCAGAATGTGGTGGATGCCAGAACATTAAATAAATTTAAGAAGGAAAGACAGGTTTTTAAATTAGTAATGGGTTGAAGGGTTCTGGGTAATGGGCAGGAAGGTGAATATGAGGCTGAGATGAAATCAGCCATGATTGTATTGAATGATAGAGCAAGCTCGAGGTACTGAATAGCCTACTCCTGCTCCTAGTTCTTACACTTTTTTTTGTGTACTTACTTTAAAATATTTAATTTGATGAATCAGGGAATAGTAAGGTTAGATTTCCACTGTGCTACCCAAGTAAGTTGTGACATAGTTTAAGTTCTGACAACATATCAGCACAGTTGCTGTTGAAATATTGATGCAAACTTCTGTCATCTTCAAACTCAACTATTCCAACAGTTTTCTTCACTGGTCTCCCACCTTATAATTGAGCAAACTTAGGTTTATCCATAACTCTGCTGCTGTATTCTGATTCACAAGAAGTTTGGCTCACCCATTACTCTGCTATTACTTATACAAAAGTAAAATACTACATTTACCGGAAGTCTGAAATCTGAACAAAAAAGGTTTGAAAAACTTAACAGATCAGGCCACAACCATGGAAAGAAACACAGTTAATGGGTTGGATTTTCTGAGGTGTGGCAATTACAGTCCATTCCTTCTCTGTTACACAGTGAAAGACCTTTACATTTCTGACAAGAAATTCCAGTCAGGGCTCCTTTAGAAATATGAAGCTGTACTTTTATTCTAACATAATTTTTGTAATACAGGACTTTTGGGGGATGGCAAAAAACGTACTCTTTTTCAAAAAGTCAGTTGTCATAATTTGTGACTTAAAGGTCCAGTATCTAGTTTTTGTGAAAGAATAACTACATGAGATAGATATGAGGTTCCGGTGCTTGGAGGACGTGGTGTCAGGTTAGGACAGTTCAGGGTGATGGGAGAAATCTGGTCTGATGGGGTTATTTGTGTATGGTTTTGCTGTTTGAGTCACAGATCCCAAGGATAGGTGCCAGGATGGGTGCCAGATGTGGCAGGTGGCAGGGGATATTGGGTCCCAGGGATAGACGGGTGATGTGAGGTCAGGGTCTTGGGAATATAAGGGTTCTGGGGAAAGTATTGTTATTGATGTGTATATTAAGTTGGGGGGACATTTGAATTATTGCTTAGGACTTAAACTAGGTATTTAATGGTCTAACCTTGCTTGGGAACGATTTACGTAGCTGCAGTGAAAGGCTCTGAATTCTCCAATTTGAATGATTCAAACATTCTCGAACTCTTAAATAGTGCATTGGAATGTTTTAATTTGTTAATGGAGTTAAATGACTCTAGCTGTCTGCTTACCTTGACCTGAATCATATATTTCTTTCAGAAGATGATATCCAGTTTCCTCGTGATCATTTGAAATCAGCCACAATACAGCAATCCCAGTTGAGAGAACTGCTGGGTTTCCATTCCATTCATTAGTGAGACACTGAATTAACTCAGAGTTTGGGCACTTGTTCATCAAAAATAAATAATCATCTTACAGGAAAATAATTAAAACAAGAAATTAGAAAAGGTCAATGCAAGACAGACTGACAACACATCAACCAACATGTACCAGAATGCATCAAAAAGAGAATACCATTTTGTACCACTGCTCAAGATAAACTTCAACTTCTAAATATTTTGCAACAGGAAACAGTTTCAACAGACTTTGCAACTTTTATGGAAAAAAAACTACACAAAACTTTTGAAAAGAAGAAATTTGAATGTGTAGAGAACAGCAGGGTTAGTTTTGATTTGCTCTACTGTCAAATTGGCACAAGAGAAGGATTGCCTCTGTCTGCTATAAACTTCTTTTCCTCTAATAGTTTAGTTCGGGATCACTTTTCTCAACACAAAATCAGACAAGGAGGTCAGCTTTACTCCTGAGGAATTTGAGCAGAAAAACTATATGAATTTATTGATATGAATCTATCCATTTATACAGACTATTTAAATTCCTTTTTGGAGTAGGAAAGTCTATGGATAATTGCTATAGGTGGATTGTTCACTTGCATCGTCTACCTGAAGGGTTTACTCACTGCTTGAGTAAATTCAAACTTTCACATAAATGTTGCTATAAGACATATTGAATCATGTGAAAAGGACCCAGTATCTCAGACTAGAAAGAACATTGAATGCAAATTGGATCAATATCCTCATTTTAATGTTTGCCTACTGGTGATTCTGGCATGCTTCCCTAAATTCTTCATTGACCAGGGTTGATCCCCAGGCTTGATGGTAATGGCTGAATGGGGGCTATGCCAAGCTCTGAAGTTACAGGTTGGTTGAATATAATTCTGCTGATTATGATGGTTCATGGATGGCCAATTTGTCAGATTTATATGAAATCTACACCATTTAGTACAGTGATAGTGTCACATAGCACAACGGATGGTATCCTCAATGTGAGATGGGACTTCATCTCCACAGGAAATTTGTGGTTGTCGCTGTACCGATACTTTCCTGGATAAATGTATCTGCCATATATGTGGTATGGTGAGGACAAGGTCAAGTAGGCTTCTCCCTCACGCTGGTTCCCTCCCAACCTGTCACAGATCCGGTTTAGCAACAATGACATTGAGGATTGGTATTACTAAGCTATCCTATCTGCCACTGGGACGTGACATGTCCAGGGATGATGATGGTATTTAGGATACAATCTATAAGGTCTGATTCCATGAGTATATCAATGTGAGGCTGATGCTTAATCAGGAGGATGAAGGGCTTATGCCCGAAACGTCGATTCTCCTGCTTCTCGGATGCTGCCTGACTTGCTATGCTTTTCCAGTGCCACACTTCGACTTAGATCCCCAGCATCTGCAGTCCTCACATACTCCCTGATGCTTAATTAGGCTGAGGTACAACTCAAGCCCCAATATTAGTTAGGAGGACTTGATAGAGTTGAAAATACCAGATGTTCCTTTGTCATTTTCAGCACTTACATTGAGGTCGGGAGATCTATCCAATATCATTCCTTATTGATATTTTTACAGCAGTTTAGCTTGCTAGGCCATTTATGGGTATTTAAGAATGCACAATGCTGTAGGTCTGATGTCACAAATAGGCAGATCAGGTAAACAGGGTAGATTTCCTTCCCCAACATTAAATCGTGGTGCAGTTGCGTTTTTATAAGAATGCCATTACTGACAATAGCTTTTAATTCCAGATTTATTAATTAAATTTTCATTCTGCCAATGCCATAGTGGGAGTTGAATACATGTACCCACACCACCTGATTGCTAGTGTCACAATGCCTCCTCTATTGTCATATTTACTCTACCACCTTCTCACCATTCTGATACTTGCTGTGATGCAGTTCTGGCAGGTATACCCAGACAATGCAAAAAATAAGCCCTTAAATCTCTGCAAAAGTTTTAAAACATCAAACACCAATTTGAGACCAATTAAATTCAAAAATTTACATATTAAAATTTATGACTATTAGTGTTTTCAATAGACTACATTTCCACTTCAAGCTAAGTAATAGAGAGAAGCGGTTCTGTAACAATTAATGACTCAGCTGGAACTTTCAATTTAAATTCCCATTCCAATATTAATTACATTGACTAAAATATAGCCTAATCCCTTCTCAAGCTCTTACCCAAGCTGAACTTTTTAGAGTCACGAATATATTCCATTGCTCCAGAAATCTGCCTGCACCTGCACAAGCAGAGAGCAGCTTTCTTGTGCACATCACATTTATTGTAGACAATCTGAGCCAGGACCATGCATGTGTCCATATTCCGCAGTTCAGTATCTCCATAATTGTAAATCAAGTCTCCCAATTCTTCAGAACACGTTACTCTAGAGATGACAAGAGGAAGAAAACATTTTATCAAAAATCAAAAGGATTTTCAATAAAACAACAAAATATATTCTATTTGTTACATTTAAAATGAGCTATCAATTATTGGATTTTAGGAGGTGAAATTCAATTTCAACAGCATGTACGTATAAGCAGATCAGGAGCTGACTGTACAACCTGCCTGACTCCAACAGAAAAGAAAATTTGCTGTGGGAGCCAGTCTGCTTTCGTTCATTTTGCATTAACTCTCATCAAAAACTGAGTATCACCCCCTTAATTTCTGTTTACTTTAGCATATTTTTGAAAATTGTGTAGACAAGTTAACCAGAGCTCATCAGCAGTGAAGTTGCAAGACATGAATAGCTCCAATATGCTGAATACACAGCCAAGCTATCAGATAACAAGGATATTTAATGATGAATAGCACCCAGAACTTCAAACTGCATTATTATTATACTGCATGATTTATCACAACATTACAATATTTTCTCCAGAAAACCTTGATTGATGCAAGGGAAATCTTTAGCTCCAAAACAACAATATTAGAACAAAAATATGGAGCACTGAATTGGCTGCCTGTTACACACCCCGTTGAAGTGAACAAAAATGAAAACTGGGCAGGTGTACGATAGAGATAGCTGGAATGAAATTTATCCTACCTCCTTACTTCATTGTATTAGGCAATCGGATAAAGGCAGCAGTAAAATGGAGACCTTAATTTCTACTATCTCATAGAATAATAGAGATATACAGCATGGAAACAGACCCTTCAATCCAACTCGTCCACGCTTACCAGACATCCTAAACTAATCTAGTCTCATTAGCCAGAACTTGGCCCATATCCCTCGAAACTCATCGTATTCATATAACCATCCAGATATTTTTTAAATGTTGTAATTGCATCAGCCTACACCATTTCCTCTGGCAGCTCATTCCATACACACACCAACCACTGCAAGGTCCCTTTTAAATTTTTCTCCTCTCACCCTAAACCTATGCCCTCTAGCTCTGGACTAGTCTGTTGAAATAACAAGCTATCAGATTGTCTGACCCCATTTCTTTCCATTAGATTCCCACATTACTTCCTTGACTTTCTTGGTTCAGAAGCCCAGGCTAGGAGTAGCACCTGTCCCTGCTCCTGGCTGTTAAGTTGGGGTCTGCAGCACATTATTTGATTCTGGATTAGTGGTGCTGGAAGAGCACAGCAGTTCAGGCAGCATCCAAGGAGCAGCGAAATCGACGTTTCGGGCAAAAACCCTTCATCAGGAATAAAGGCAGAGAGCCTGAAGCGTGGAGAGATAAGCTAGAGGGGGGTGGGGTTGGGGAGAAAGTAGCATAGAGTACAATAGGCGAGTGGGGGAAGGGATAAAGGTGATAGGTCAGGGAGGAGAGGGTGGATTGGATAGGTGGAAAAGGAGATAGGCAGGTAGGACAAGTCCAGACAAGTCATGGGGACAGTGCTGAGCTGAAAGTTTGGAACTAGGGTGAGGTGGGGGAAGGGGAAATGAGGAAACTGTTGAAGTCCACATTGATGCCCTGGGGTTGATGTGTTCTGAGGTGGAAGATGAGGCGTTCTTCCTCCAGGCGTCGGGTGGTGAGGGAGCGGCGGTGAAGGAGGCCCAGGACCTCCATGTCCTCGGCAGAGTGGGAGGGGGAGTTGAAATGTTGGACCACGGGGCGTTGTGGTTGATTGGTGTGGGTGTCCCAGAGATGTTCCCTAAAGCGCTCTGCTAGGAGGCGCCCAGTCTCCCCAATGTAGAGGAGACAGCATCGGGAACAATGGATACAATAAATGATATTAGTGGATGTGCAGGTAAAACTTTGATGGATGTGGAAGGCTCCTTTAGTGCCTTGGATAGAGGTGAGGGAGGAGATGTGGGCACAGGTTTTACAGTTCCTGCGGTGGCAGGAGAAGGTGCCAGGATGGGAGGGTGGGTTGTAGGGGGGCGTGGACCTGACCAGGTAGTCACGGAGGGAACGGTCTTTGCGGAAGGCGGAAAGGGGTGGGGAGGGAAATATATCCCTGGTGGTGGAGTCTTTTTGGAGGTGGCGGAAATGTAGGCGGATGATTTGGTGTATGCGAAGGTTGGTAGGGTGGAAGGTGAGCACCAGGGGCGTTCTGTCCTTGTTACGGTTGGAGGGGTGGGGTCTGAGGGCGGAGGTGCGGGATGTGGACGAGATGCGTTGGAGGGCATCTTTAACCACGTGGGAAGGGAAATTGCGGTCTCTAAAGAAGGAGGCCATCTGGTGTGTTCTATGGTGGAACTGGTCCTCCTGGGAGCAGATACGGCGGAGGCGGAGGAATTGGGAATATGGAATGGCATTTTTGCAAGAGGTAGGGTGGGAAGAGGTGTAATCCAGGTAGCTGTGGGAATCGGTGGGTTTGTAAAAAATGTCAGTGTCAAGTCGGTCGTCGTTAATGGAGATGGAGAGGTCCAGGAAGGGGAGGGAGGTGTCAGAGATGGTCCAGGTAAATTTAAGGTCAGGGTGGAATGTGTTGGTAAAGTTGATGAATTGCTCAACCTCCTCGCGGGAGCACGAGGTGGCGCCAATGCAGTCATCAATGTAGCGGAGGAAGAGGTGAATCAGGCCCTGAGATGCTGTTGACCAGACCTCACTTCCCTGGTATTACTGAATTTCTCACAAGGTATTGTGCTGTCCTAGACATTATACATTTCCTTTTCAATACCAGTACCAGAGTTTCAGTTACTTTACTACTCCCTAGTGGCCAACTTAAACACAAGTGTCTGGGTATACCGTGAATATATCCAAGAACAGTGGAATAGGAAAGGGTGGCAGAATAAAGTTGGCTCAACTCTGTTTTATCTTTTGCCTCCCTGAATACATCAATGTTTTATTGTTAGTTTCTTTAAAATGCTAAATTATGCAAGGCACAAGAGATAACAATAATGTTTGCAGTCTTAGAAGTGCTATAATACAGGACACCCTTCCCCCACCTCCCTTGTGAAGTCTAAGCAATACAGTCTCTGCTTCACGACATGAAAAATGAATATTAATATTATCCTGACAATTACATTGAGTGCATTACATCTCTTAAGCTCTTGTCCTGGAGTATCTCACTTCTGTGATAAACCAAGAAGAATATTTATGGACACCAATAAACAAATTATCTGCTACAGTTATGTAAACAGTAGTTCCAAATAATCTTAAAAATCCTAAGAAATAGTAAATTTTTGTTTGAAAGATCCAAAGTCCTAAGGAATTCAATTATTTGAACAGAGGAAGTCTGATTAGAAAGGAACTGTTTCATATAATTGTTCAGTTTATCAGGAATTGTGTATGCCTTTAGAACATGTTGTGGCAAGGACTCTTGTTAACATAAATAATCTGTATGCTATCACCAAACTCAAACGAAAGTAGGCTGAATGTAGGAAGCTAGATTCTGCTAATCAGTGCCACAGATTTGACCCACTGCATTCTCAATCCTACCACAGAATAGTTAGCACAGATAGTTAATATACACGCCCTTCATTTTTAGGGTCATTATTTAGGCTAGACTAATGGGATGAAGTATCTCCTGCCTCAGCAACCTCATTTTAAATTACTGTCAGTTCGCAGTATAGATATACCTTTTATTCAGTAATTTAAAATGCTAACATCTTTTTTAAATCAACCTTTTTGGTTATGTTCTCACACAGCTTTGGAGAGGTAAAACCTGAACTTGGACCTTCTGAACCAAATAGTTTAACTATCATTCATTCAGTTGATGTGAACCTTGTTGGCAAGGACAACATTTTTTACCCATTCCTTTGAGAAGGCAGTGGGGAGTCATCTTCAGGAACTGTAATGTGGACCTTGTAGAGGTGTATACAATCATGAGGGGCATGTATATAGTAAATAGACAAGGTTTTTTTCCCAGGGATGTGGGAGTCCAAAGCTAGAGGGCATAGGTTTAAGGTAAGGGGGAAAAATTTAAAAGGGACCTAAGGGGCAACTTTTTCACGCAAAGGTGGTATATGGAATGAGACGCCGGGGAAGTGATGGTGGACAGTACAATTGCAACAGTTAAAAGGATGGATATATGAAAAGGAAGGATTTAGAGGCATATAGGCCAAATGCAGGCAAATGGGACTAGATTAATTTAGGATACCTAGTGGCATGGATGAGTTGGACCAAAAGCTCCGTTTCTGTGCTGCACATCTCTAAGACTCTATGACTATGACTCTATGAGATACACCTACTGTTCTGATAAAGAGAGAATTCTAGGATTTTGACCTGGCAACAAGGAAGAAACTAACTAACAGGAAACAGAGAGTGGGCATAAAAGGTCATTCTCCGCTTGAAAAGATGAAACAAATGGTGTGCCACAGAACTCAGTGCTGTGGCTTCAACCTTTTACAAATTATGTAAATTACTTTGATGAAGGGACCAAAGGTATCACTGTTAAATTTGCTGACAACACACAGATAGGTTGGGAAGTGAGTTGTGAAGAATACACAAGGATACTGAAGAGGAATATGGATAGGCTAAGTGAGCTGATAAAGATGTGACAAACGTGAAATTCTCCATTTTGGCAGGAAGAATAAAAAGGAAGCATTTTACCTAAATGGCGAGAGATTGGAGAGTTCTGTAATGCCTGAGATCTGGGCACTTTGTTTGTATGAATTGCCAAAGGTTAGTATGCAAGTACAGAAAATAATTAAGATAGCTAATAGAATATTATTGTTCTTTACAAGGGGATTTTATTTTATTCACTCATGGGATGTGGTTGAGGTTGGCTGGGTCAGCATCTATTGTCCATCTCTAGTTGCCCTTGAGAAGATGGTGGTGAGCTGCACCTTGTACCATTGCAATGCATTTCGTGTTGGTACACCGACTGTGCCACTAGAAATGGAGTTCCAGAATTGTGACCCAGTGACGCTGAAAGAAATTGGCAATCTATTTCCAAATCAGGATATAAAGTGGCTTGGAGGGGAATTTAAAGGTGATTTCCTATTTGCTATCCTTGTCCTTCTAGATGGCACTGGATGGTTTGGAAGGTATTATCTAAGGATCTTTAGTGAATTTCATCAGTGCACCTTTGTAGATGGTACACACTGTTGCTATTGAGCTTTGATGGTGGAGGGAGTGAATGTTTGAATGGAAACTGTACAAGGCACTAGTTAGATCAAACCTAGAATATTGTGAAGCATGTTAATCCCCTTTTCTAAGGAGAGATATAGTGCCATTGGAGGCAATCTTGTGAAGGTTCACTAGGTATGAAGGACTTTTCTTACAAGGTGACAGTGAGTCGGTTGAGCCTGTATTCATTGGAGTTTAGAAAAATAAGAGGCAACTTATCAAAACATCAAAGATTCTTAGGGGGCTTGACAGATAGATACCGTTGTGGGAGATCTAGGACTAGAGGGCACACTGTCAGAGTAAGGGTGTTGCCCAGTTAGGACAGAGATGAGGAATTTCTTCCTTCAGAGGGTAGTGAATCTGTAGAAGTCTTTATTGTATAGAGCTATAGCAGCTGGATCATTAAATATATTCAAGGCTGAGATATGCAGATTTTTAATAAGTGAGGGAATCAAGGGTAAAGAGGGAAAGGCCGGAAAGTGGAACTGAGGATTATCAGGGTCAAGATTAGAGTGGTGCTGGAAAAGCACGGCAGGTCAGGCAGTCCCCTTGGATGCTGCCTGACCTACTGTGCTTTTCCAGCACCATTCTAGTCTCGACTCTAATCTCCAGCATCTGCAGTACCCACTTTTGCCTTGAGGATTATCAGTCAGCTATGATCTCGTTGAAAGGCAGAGCAGATTCGATAGGCTGAATGACCTACTTGTGCTCCTACATCTTACAGAGAGTTTTCCTCAAATTTCCATTGACTTCAATTTTACTACGGACTTTTAGTGCCACAATTGGTCAAATATTACCTTTATATCAAGGACAAGAAGGCATTTACCAGGATGTTGCCAGGTATGGAGTTATAAAGTAAGGGTGGATAGATTGGGACTTTCTTCACAGGAGCACAGGAGGTTGAGAGGTGACCTTATGGAAGTTTATAGATAGGGTTAAAGGTAGGTATCTTTTCCCTAGGATGGGGGATTTCAAGACTGGGGTGCACACATTTTTAAGATGAGAGGAGAGGGACTTAAAAAATACAAGACAGGCATATTTTTTACATGCAAGGTAGATCATGTGTGGAATTAACTTCCTGAGGAAGTGGCGGATGTGGCCACAATTACAATGTTTAAAAGACATTTGGTGAAGTACATGAATAGGAAAGGTTTGGAGGGATATGGACCAGGAGCAGGCAGGTGAAACTAGTTCAGTTCAGGATTATGTTCATATTATGGACTGTTTGGACCAAAGGGTGTATTTCCATACTATATGACTGTATGACAGTTATTTTCAATCATTATTATATTTTCCTGTTGGAAACCCATGGCAGACCACATCTCTCAGTGTCAGCAACCAGCTAACAACCAATACAGGTGGTGCTCACTTGACTCTTGACTGATGTTTCCTCTGGGTAATGACACCATTTCCTGCTTTACATCAGGAACTCTTTACAGGTCCTGTTTTTATACCATGGACAAGTTCCATTACCTGCTTCTTGGTCATCAGGTCTGACCCAATCATTCACTTGCCTACCATCCACTGCTGGAGTCAAAATCTTTCAGTTCAAAATCAAAGTTGCTTGAGGCTTGTGGACCTGACCCCAGAGGAAAAATGAGATTAAGATGCAAACTATTAAATCCAGGAGATGTATTCCTCTGTCATCCAAGGAGCTCTGGATTTGTTTGCCCAACATTTCCATTTCGAGAAAAAAAATCTTGACTACAACTGCCTCATCTTCCCTTTGAAGGTAACCCATTGCTCATTTACAGTTTTCCCCAGTGGTTTTGCTCCAGTCAACCTGATCCAGTTCAGTTCTTGCCTCATTGAAGTCAGCTCCTAACCAATAGATTTTTCTTACTTTAGATTGACCTTTGTCATTCTCTATCATCATCCTAAACCACACAATACAATGATCACTGCCTTCCAAATGTTCCTCACTGACACATGGTCTTCTTGGTCACCTCATTTCAAGAACCAGGAAGAACAGTGCAACTTTTCTTGTTGGACTAGAAACATACTGCTGTCGGAAATTCTCCTGAACACAGTCTAGGAACACATGTCCCTCAATACCTCTTCCATTACCAGTACCCCAATCTATATTTGGGTAATTGTGTGTCTTCCATTATAAATACAGTATAATATTGGCATCTTTCTGTAATTTCCCTGTAGATTTGTTCCTCTACCTTTTAGTTGGTGGTTTATAGACCACACCAAGCAATGTCTCTGCATCTTTTTGTTCCTTAGCACCAGCCTAATTCCACCATTGAAACCTATCAACATCCTCTTCTTTCAACACTACAATGGTCTCCTTAACCAATACGGTCATGCCCTCCTCCTCCTCTTGGGAACAGCTTGTACCCAAGAATATCTAACATCCAATGTTGCCCTTCCTTTAGTCAGGTGTTTGTTATTGCCACAATATCATATTTCCCACAAAGCAATCTGTGCCTGGAACTTCCAAATCTTATTTACCTGACTTATTTACTATACACACAATACAGAGATGCATACTAACTCTCACTTAGACTTCATTACTTCACCCCGTCATCCCTTACTCTGACTTCAACTATTAACTTACTATTCTGCTAGTGCTATATATCTCTCCAAATATTTTGTGAATCCTGGTATTATTTTCTAATACCCTCTCTTGGTTCTGACACTCCTGCCAAGTCACCAAATACTGCCCTCACAGCCGCAACAGCAAAACTCCCTGCAAGGAACTGGGATCCAGCTCTGTTCAGGTGCAACCCGCCCTGTTGTTTAGGTGACATATTCCCCATAACCAGTTCCAGTGTTCCCAGCATTTAAAGCCCTCCCTCCTGCAGCATCTTTTCAGCAATGTATTAACCTGCCTGTTTCTGTACTCACTTGCGCATGGTACTGAAGTAATCTGCAGATATAAAACATTTTAAGTCCTCCTTGCTAATTTTCTCCCTATCTTCCTAGATTCTAGTCACAGGACTATATATTCTTTCCTAACAAAGACATTGGTACCAACATGGACCATAATCTTTGAAAGTACACATACCTCCTACAAAAATGACCAGCAGCTGCACTGTAACTTTCAACCTTGTGGATGTGACACCACTTGAATTCTGAAACCTAGAATGCAAACTTCTGCAAATGGCAACATTTCCTATACATATGGCCATCTAGGACATCAGTAGGCTCCTTGTCTTCACATGTATTACAGACCATACATTACACTCAATGAGTTGCACTGCCATGCCTTAACTTTATCTCCTTTATGTTAACTTTGTCCTGCTCTGGATTAGATTCCCTACAGTGTGGAAACAGGTCCTTCGGCCCAACAAGTCCACACTGACCTACGAAGAGCATTCCACCCAGACCCATTTCCCTCTGACTAATGCACCTAACACTATGGAGTAATTTAACATGGCCAATTCACCTGACCTGCACATCTTTGGACTGTGGGAAGAAACCGGAGCACACGGAGGAAACCCACGCAGACACGGGGAGAACGTGCAAACTCCACACAGACAGTCGTCCGAGGCTGGAATCGAACCTTGGAACCTGGTGCTGTGAGGCAGCAGTGCTAACCACTGAGCCACCGTGCCGCCCTATATTACTTCACTGTATTGCCCTGACTCACCCTTAATTCTAGTCTTTTTTAGTTAAATCCAAGTACTAGCTACTCATTTAAATAGGTTTTCTACAATAACTTAAAGATAGTCCCTAACAGCAGTTTCTTAACAGCCAATGAACTTACTGAAAAAGAGTAGAAGGAAAAAGTCTGTATTGAGTTTGCACATTCTCCTTGTGTCTGTATGGGTTTCCTCTGGATACTCCAGTTTCCTCCCACAATCTGAAGATATGCAGGTTAGATGAATTGGCCATGCTAAATTGCCCATAGTGTTCAAGGATGCATAGGTTAGGTGCATTAGTTAGGGGTAAATGTAGAGTCATAGGATAGAGGAATTGGTCTGGGTGGGTTACTCTCCAACCTTGACCAAACTCTTCACTCAGCAAACTATACGTCTTGCAGTAAACGTTATTTAAAACATCTGTTTCCCCCGCTGCACCAAATTCCTACTTTGAACCAAATTCCCAGACATACTCAGCCAGGGTGTCATACAGATCAAGTCTATCTCATGCTGACCTAACAATTTATTACTTTAATTATATTTTGCCATACGTTTACATGTCTTTTGGTTTATCCAATTGCTTTGCTCAACCCTTTGCTACCAGATTTCCTACGTGTATTAAAATTTTCATTGCTAACTCAAAATTGTTCTCTAAATTAGCTCGTTCAAATTGGTGTTTACTGCCATTTTAATTTATATTAAGATGAAACAAATATCAGCTTCATAACTGACATGAACAATGTGGAAAAACACTTCCAGGTACCCTAGCTCGATTCCAGCCTCAGGCAACTGTGCGGAGCTTGCACATTCTCCCAGTGTCTGTGTGGGTTTCCGCCGGGTGCTCTGGCTTCCTCCCACAATCCAAAAATGTGCAGGTTAGGTGCATTAGTCAGGGGTAAATATAGAGTAGTGAGTAGTGGAGTGGATCTGGGTGGGTTACTCTTCGGAGAGTTGATGTGGAACTGTTGGGTCACGTAGTCTGCTTCCACATTGCAATGATTCTATGATTTCTAGGATATGTACTTTATTCAGTGTTGCTATGTTTTATATGCCCTTAGACCAGTAATTTTCCTAACTGTTTCCTGCAGTTTTTATGCTTTACATTCTTTCCAAACTTGCTCCATCAAAATGTTTCAGTGAACTGTCACAAAGTATGATATTTTCAAATATAGAATTTTCAGCTGTAAGTCACATTTTTGCTCATCCGTGGAATACACAACTGTTTTCCTTGTGCCTTGTACAGTAATAAGTAACCCTGTTTTTAATAACATGATTCTACTGAGTTTAGACTATTACCTCTGTTGTATGATCCAGTGAATGACCAGGTCCAGTCGATTTTGCGTCAGTGCACATTCTACTCCCTCTAATGACATTTTTGCATTAGGTGAATGTTTGACAGCAGAAAAGGAGTTCATTACAGCTTCAAAGAATTGCAGGAGAGGAGAAATATGTCCTTCATATTCTGTGATAGCTGAGGGAGAAAATGTTATTATTACAGTTGGTCTAAGAACAAAATGCACCTTCATACACAATTGTTATGCATTTTAAATGACCTATCTTAAATAAGTTCATTGTGTTTAACACAGCAAGGATGACAATGTTTGCTAGCTACTTATTAGTTCTGAATCTCAGTTTTTTTTATTATGGAGAGCCTGTTAGTATGAGCAAAGCAATTCCTCAAATTGAAGGGAAAATTAAGACAAATCTTTCACACATATAGAAAATTCTCTTTTAAATTTGACATTTTATGTTGTTCTGTTTCAATGTTATTCTGTCAATGAGCCCTATATTATCATTCAGAGTTGCCCAATTTGTTTTTAAGTCATTGTCCATCAGGCTGCATGACTCAATCTACACACTTCCTTTACTGAGATTGTGGGCTCCAAAGCCAAAGTTTCACAGTTGTGAAAGCTTGGATACAGAAGTGTTGAACAGAGGTTGTTTTCATCAATGTCTGTTGTCTGTTTTCATCAATGCCACAAACAGCCTTATGATATTCAGTCACATTCCCATAGTCCTGCTTCCGCCACAGCTTCCTCACTCATTGATGGGGTTTGGGAAAGGGAAGCAATGTGCAGCAGAGTCAGGGAACAAGGGGTTCAGTGAGAGGAGTGGCAGAGATTGCAAGTTGGAGGATCGGCAGCTTAAGGATGTATTAGAGTTTGGCACAGGCTTCAATTTGGAGTGTCACCAGAAATCAGGGTGGTTTGATAGCTGCAGGTGTGGCAGCAGGATAGGTAAGCATTGTAAAAAATTACCAGATTTCTTTTACTGTATATTTTTGAACTTTATATTAGAAGTGTTTTCATTTACTATTATATAGCAACTTCAAGTTGGAATGTGTTTTTTTTTTAAAAGGAAGGCCCTACAGTCCTGAATTACAGCCTCTACATTGGTTTTCATTTGCTTGGTCAAATTCCATCATAATAGATTACGAGATTCAATTAAATAATTTTGATCATTTGGAATCAAAAATGACCACAATAATTGTTGAAAATATTTTGAATCAACCTGTCTGAATGTATAGAGAGATATATTTGCATTGCAGGTGGTTCATGAACCTGTACCTCTGGCCCAGAGGCAGGGTACTACTGTGACACAAGAACCCAAAGATACCTGCTGTTTTATGGTGAAAATTCAATTGTTGACCTAATCTGGCCTAAGGTGACTCCGATCACAAAATATTGGATTGGCTCTTAATGTCTTCCCTAGTGATGGGCAATAAACACTATCTTTTTACTGTTGTCCATCTCAGAATTATTAGTAAAAAAGCTATAAAGCAAATTGGTGTTATTAATTTGAATATTTAATTATAATGAAGCAATGATCACAGAGATATTTTCAGTTCTACTCCAAATTTAGAAATTATATGGTAATCCACTGTTTAAAAGCATACATTCTTGCTAACCTGACAAAGAAAAGTTACCTTGCTCTCAATGATCTTCAGCAGAAATAGACTTCAAGTGGGAATGCAATATGTATAGTAACTCAAGATTGGCTACTTAGCTAAAGAAGGCTTCCTGAGCATCACTGACAGTAGAAATTTTAAAAATGTAAATATTTTAATTCACTTCTGGAATGTGGAAATCTTTGAGAGCCAAAATTATTTCCTTTCCTTAATTGCCCTTGAACAGTTACGCTTGCATGCTAGTTTTGAGTTTCAAGATCTGTTATTTATCAATTTAGCTTTTTTATATTATATGTATACAACCATTTTATAGTATTTTATTAAATGACAAGCAATTAATAATAACCTGGTTTCCCCATGGATTTCAATTTGATTATGCGTGACTAATATTGAGCTCCCAATAGGGAATAGTGCTTCGTGGGACCATATGTCAGAAATAAAATTACCAATTCTTCAATATACATAACCTATGATAATGTAGGACCGAGGGAGTGATAAGCATACCTTATATCTTCATGAATGTACCGGTTTAATAATAGTTACATAAATTAACTAATTGCAGTCTCTAAGAAAAAAGTGTGACTTGAGTCCTTAAATGAGCTATTTTAAAGAAAGTGTGCTACTTTTATATGACATAAAAAGTTGATCTCGAAGAGATTGCTATTGAAAATCATTTGTTAACTGCTAAAATATTTTGTTGTAATGATCTAATTTTTACAGATTCTACAAAACAAAATGAATATAATGGTATTAAGGAAACATTCTAATAGACATAGTTGCTGAACTACTGAGCAGCCCTTTTTAATTCTTGAACTTGTAAAAGTTAGAAGGAAACATTTGCTGATGCAGGATTAAGTTTCCCTATTTTGATGTATAAAACATAGCAATGAACAAAAAGCATAACTGACCTTTAAACCTTTCCATGACCTCCAAATTATGAAGAATTCCTCTGGGACAATTTGCTACATGTTTTGCAGCTGCCCTATATTGCTTATCATCAAACAGTTTATTAAATCTAGAAAAAAAGTGGAAGTTTCAGTTTAGCAGCAGCTGTGAATGGATTCCTTCAACCCCAAAGTTGTTTGGTATGGATTAGGATATCAACCTAGCTGGTATAAGTAGAGGAGTCATATTGAATAAACAATACCTAACCATTACTGCAACAATTACAGGATGAATGAAAATGACTTATATTAGTGCAGAGACTTGTGGTATTGTGGGGAACATTTAAAATTGCATGATGGGAAAAATTGGCCAATTTTTGAACTATAGATCAGTAAATTTTTTTAATAAGTATTTTTATTGAATAGATCAGTAAGTTAAAAAGGACTGTGACAAAAAGTCAGAAACAGCATTCATGACAGGCTGAAGGTAAACAAATTCTGCAACCTTGGCAAAACTTCAGTAATCTTCTTAACGGCTCCTTGTATAGTTTGAACTGCAGATCTTAGCCTAAACAAAACGTCCATACACAAAAACAAAGTCATGGAATGACGCGAATGATTAATATTTCAGAAAACCAATAAGGCAAAATTCAATGTTATGGATGATAGGCATTTCATGATAATTTGTCACTTCTCAGCATATTTTAAAGTATATAAATGATATTCTTTCCTTTGTAAAGGTGTGAAACCTGGAAGAGAAATTGAGAACAACTTTTATCTCTTCCTCTCTTGAGTTTTAGCCAAAACTGCTGCAGTATTATCAATAAAGGTAGATTATTGTCAGTTCAAACTGATTTTTTTGAGTATTATTGCTATCTTTTGCTCTCACAGATCCCTGTTAATTAAAATCCAATTTGACATTTGGTGCTGCGAGCAAAAACCAAATAACCTGGGTGAATTCTGTCAGGGGACCGAAGAAGCGATCCAGCCGCAGCCTAGGGATAAGGGGCAGACGGACACCCGAGGTAAGCATTAAAATCTTGGTCTAATTCTCTCCCTTGGCTGACCACTGTGACCCCTCATCCCTTGCAGAGGACACTAGCTTCCGAATCTAAAATTCTAATTTTTTTTTGAGTGTTGTTGATTTCTTTTGCTCTCACAGATTCCTGCTGATTAAAATCTGATTCGACAACTGATTGGAGCACACTAGCACTGGATGTGTCTCTTACAATCTTGTAGGAAGTGACGACTGCAGATGCTGGAGAGTCAGAGTCGAAAAGGGTGGCGTTGGAAAAGCACAGCAGGCGTTATGCCTGAAATGTTGGCTCTCTTGCTCCTCAGATGCTGCTTGACCTGCTGGGTTTTTCCAAAGCCACCCTTTTCGACTCTTATAAACTTGTCTTTACTCTGAGCCCCATGACATCACAGTGGATTGTGCTTTTTCTATTCATTCATGGGACATAGGCATCACTCGCCTGGTCAGCATTTATTGCCCATTATTAATTGTCCAGAGGGTAGTTAAGAATCAACCACATTTCTGAAATCACACATTTACCAAACAGGGTAAGGACAGCAGATTTTCCTTCTCTAAAGGGCATTAATGAACAAGATTATTTTTAACAACAGGTTATACAATCATCATTTGGCTGGCTTTTTTCTTTAATTCCAGATTTTTGCTGAATTCAAATTTCACCTCTGCCCAGTTGGGATTTGAACTCATGTCCCCAGAACATTAACCTGTGGTCCTGAGTTAGTAGTCCAATGACATTACCACTTTGCCACAACATCTCCAAACACTCTTGCAATCAAATGTTAACCCTTTCAGACTCATACAGCAGAAATAACAGAATATTTTAATTGTGACCTCAGGCCTGTCTCCGTACTGTCCAATATCTTTGGCAAATCTGACCCAAGGTAGTAGAGGAATACGAATGGAGGCTTATAGAGCCCTGAACAACATAAGTTAAGGCTAGAAATCTGGGAGAATCGTATGAGAAATTGAGCAAGGCCCTTCTCAAGTTTGGAAGCAATTAGCTTCATTTCCAACTAAGGTCTAGACAGTAAAACAAGATTCTCACTAGACAGCAGCAAGAAGCTTATTATTGGTCTCATTAACTGTATATCTTGCCTTATTAACTAAATATCCGATTTTACCAGTTTCCATAGAGTCATAGAGATGTACAGCACAGAAACAGACCCTTTGGTTCAACTCGTCCATGCCAACCAGATATCCTAACCTAATTTCGTCCCATTTACCAGCATTTGGCCTATATCTCTCTAAGCCCTTCCTATTCATATACCCATCCGGATGTCTTTTAAATGCTGTAATTGTACCAGCCTCCACTACTTCCTCTGGCAGCTTATTCCATACACGCACCACCCACTGTCTGAAAAAGTTGTCCCTTAGGTCCCTTTTAATATCTTTCCTCTCTCACCCTAAATCTATGCCCTCTAGTTCCGGACTGTCCCACCACAGGGGAGACCTTGTCTATTTATTCTACCCATGCCCCTCATGATTTTATAAACCTGTATAAGGTCACCCCTCAGCCTCTGATGCTCCACGGAAAACAGCCTCAGCCTATTCAGCCTCTCCCTATAGCTCAGACCCTTCAACCCTGGCAACATCCTTGTATATCTTTTCTGAACCCTTTCATGTTTCACAACATACTTCCAATAGGAAACAGACTAGAGTTGCACGCAATATTCCAGAAGTGGTCTAACCAATGTCCTGTACAGCTGGAACACAAACTCCTAACTTCTAAAGTCAATGCTCTGACCAATAAAGGAAAGCATATCAAACACCTTCTTCACTATCCTATCTACTTGCAACTCTACTTTCAAAGAATTATGAACCTGCACTCCAAGGTATCTTTGTTCAGCAGCACTCTCAAGGACCTTATCATTAAGTGTATACGTCCTACCCTGATTTGCTTTTCCAAAATACAGCACTTCACATTTATCTAAATTAAAATCAATCTGCACTCCTCGGCCCATTGGCCCATTTGATCAAGTTCCATTGTGCATTGAGGTAACATTCTTCGCTGTCCACTATACTCCAATTTTGGTGTCACCTGCAAACTAACTAACTATACCTCCTATGCTCACATCCAAATCATTTATATGAATGACAAAAAGCAGTAGACTCAGCACCGATCCTTGTGGCACTCCACTGGTCACAGGCCTCCAGTCTGAAAAGCAACTCTACACTACCACCCTCTGTCTTCTACCTTCGAGCCAGCTCCGAATCCAAATGGTTAGCTCTCCCTGTATTTCATGAGATTTAACCTTGCTGACCAGTCTCCCAGGGGGAACCTTGTCGAATGCCTTACTGAAGTCCATATAGATTACATCTACTGCTCTGCCTTCATCAATCTTCTTTGTTACTTCTTCAAAAAATCAATCATGTTCGTGAGACATGATTTCCCGTGCACAAAGCCATGCTGACTACCCCTAATCAGTCCTTGCCTTTCCAAATACATGCAAATCCTGTCCCTCAGGATTCCCTCCAACAATTTTTCCACCACCAATATCAGGCTCAGCGGCTTATAGTTCCCTGGCTTTTCCTTACGTCCTTTCTTAAATAGTGGCACCATGTTAGCCAACCTCCAGTCTTCCGGCACCTCACCTGCGACTATCGATGATACAAATATCACAAATAAGGGGTCAAGCAATCACTTCCCTAGATTTCCACAGAGTTCAAGGGTACACCTGATCAGGTGCTGGGAATTTATACACTTTTATGCGTTTCAAGACATTCAGCGCTTCCTCCTCTATAGTACAAACATTTTTCAAGATGTCACCATCCATTCCCCCACATTCTATATCTTCCATGTCCTTTTCCACAGTAAACACTGATGTAAAATACTCATTTAGTATCTTCCCCATCTCCTGCAGCTCCACACATCAACGCCTTGCTGATCTTTGAAGGGTCCTATTATCTCCCTAGTTACCCTTTTATCCTTAATGTATTTATAAAATTCCTTTGGATTTCCTATTTGCCAAAGCTATCTCTTGTCCACTTTTTGCCCTCGTGATTTCCCTCTTAAGTGTACTCCTATTGCCTTTATATTCTTTGAAAGATTCAATCCATCTCTCCTGTCTATACCAGACATATGTTTCCTTCTTTTTCTTACCAAAACGCCAATTTCTCTAGTCATCCAGCATTCCCTACACGAACCAGCTTTGCCTTTCACCCTAACAGGAATATTCTGTCTCTGCACTCTTGCTGTCTCATTTCTGAAGGCTTCCCATTTTCCAGCCGTCCTTTTACCTGCGAATATCTACCCCAATCAGTTTTTGAAAGTTCTTGCCTAATACCATCAAAATTAGATTTCCTCCAATTTAGAACTTCAACTTTTAGATCCAGTCTATCCTTTTCCATTGCTATTTTAAAACAAATAAATAGAATTATGTTTGCTGGCCCCAAAGTGCTCTACCACTGACACCTCAGTCACCTGTCCAGCCTCATTCCTGACGAAGGGCTTATGCCCGAAATGTCGATTCTCCTGCTCCTCAAATGTTGCCTGACCTGCTGTGATTTTCCAGCACCACACTCTTGACTCAGTCCCAGTCTATGTTTGGAAAGTTAAACTCCCCTACCATAACCTTGTACATGGCAGGTACTCATGTGACTCAGCCAACGTTGTCTATCTTATACGTTGCAGGCAAGGATGCCTGGAGGCATGGTACATTGGGGAAACCGAGCAAAGGCTACGACAACGGATGAATGGGCACCGCACAACAATCAACAGACAGGAGTGTTCCCGCCCAGTTGGGGAACACTTCAGTGGTCCAGGACATTCAGCCTCGGACCTTCGGTTTACCATCCTCCAAGGTGGACTTCGGGACAGGCAGCAGAGAAAAGTGGCCGAGCAGAGGCTGATAGCTAAGTTCGGTACCCATAGGGAGGGCCTCAACTGGGACCTTGGGTTCATGTCACATTACAGGTGACCACCTTTGCACGATACACGCACACAGATACTCCTACACACACACACACACTCTCACACACACACAGGCACTCCTATACATACATACACATGGACACACATATACACAGACGCGCACACAGACACCCACACACCCTTACAGACACATACACTCACACATGCACCCCCTCACAGACGTAAGATGCTCTGCACTCACTACACACACATACACTTTCTCACACTCACAACCCCCAACCCAGACAGACACACACACAGAAAGACCCACATGCACACATATATTTTGTGGGGTGAATTTGTACTTGCAGGGTTACATTATACTTTGCTCAAAAACTGCATTCATTCATTGAGAAGTCTGAGCTCAAAAACTGCATGAATTCATGTAAAACTCTGTTATCTCACTTTTTAGATTAGAATCAATCTAAGCATCATGGCATAGACAGAGAACACAGGGGGCCAACACCTTCAACATATTGTCTAGCTATCACCATTGTTAACAACTAACCCGAGAATGCAACTTCTTAAAAAAAGGGTTTTGTGATTTACACATGAAAGAAGTGAAACTATCACAGTATTCTAACAGATGAAAGGCTTAACAGACAATCAATTTTTCAATGTTTAATTTCAGTTACATCACACTGCAAATTTTTGCTATAAATTCTGTGTGTTAGGATTGAGCCCTCCACTACCACCTGATGAAGGAGCGACGCTCCGAAAGCTAGTGTGCTTCCAATTAAACTTGTTGGACTATAACCTGGTATTGTGCGATTTTTAACTTTGTACACCCCAGTCCAACACCGGCATCTCCAAATCATACCATAACCACCATATTATTCTTACAGATAACTGAAAATTCCTTTCAAATTTGTTTCTCAATTTCCCGCTGACCATTAGGGGGTCTACAATACAATCCCAATAAGGTGATCATCCCTTTCTAATTTCTCAGTTCCACCCAAGTAACTTCCCTGGATGTATTTCCAGGAATATCCTCCCTAAATACAGTAGCAATGCTATCCCTTAATAGAAATGCCGATTCCCCCTCCTCTCTTGCCCAGGCCCCCCCTCCACTTTCAATCTTTCCTATAGCATTTGTATCCTGGAACATTAAGGTGTCAGTCCTGTCCATCCCTGAGCCACATTTCTGTAATTGCTATGTTATCCCAGTCCCACGTTTCTAACCATGCCCTGAGTTCATCTGCCTTCCCTGTTAGATCTCTTGCATTGAAATAAATGCAGTTTAATTTAACAATCCTACATTGTTCTCTGCTTTGCTCCTGTCTGCCCTGACAGTTTGACTCGCTCCTTTTCCCAACTCCACCAGTCTTATATTGATCTCTTTCCTCACTACTTTCCTGGGTCCCAACACCTTACGAGTTTAAGTCCTCCCGAGCAGCTCTAGCAAATCTCTCTGCCAGTTTATTAGTCCCCTTCCAATTCAGTTGCAATGTGAATTGCAGCTTACTTCTCCCCCAGAAGAGGTGAACCCTTCTCCCCTGCACCAGTTCCTCAGCCACGCATTCATCTGCTCTATCCTCCTATTCCTATCCTGACTAGCTCGTAGCACCGGCAGTAATCTAGATATTATTACCCTCAAGGACCTCCTTTTTAAATTCGTACTTAACATTCTATATCCTCCCTTCAGAATCTCATCCTTTTCCTTTCCTAAGTCATTAGTTCCAATGTGTACAATGACCTACTACTGGTCCCTCTCCCCTTTAACATTCTGCACCTCCAGAGAGACATACTTGATCCTGGCATCAGGGAGGCAACACACCGTTCTGATTCTTTGCTGCTGGCTGTAGAAACATCTGTTGTGCCTCTGACTAGAGAGACCCCAATCACAACTGATCGCTTGGAACCCAACCTACCAAAAACTTGGCTGTTCAATGCTACATCCTCCTGAGAATCCAACACCCTCTACATTTTTCAAAACAGCATACTTGTTTGAAATGGGGATAGCCACAGAAGACTCCTATACTACCTGCCTACCCTTCTTACCTTTCCTGGAGTTAACCCATCTTCCTGGCTGTATCTGTGGCTTTTGTTGAGGAAACTAGATGTCTAGAATCTTTTGAGGTGCCAAAGCCACCTTTTGGTTGATGGACAACTTTCTATATCACTTTCCTCATTTTTTTTTCATGTTCATAAACATTCTTTTTTTATAGAACAATGCAATCCTATAATTGATTAAAAGTAGTAGATAACTCTTTGAACAATGAAAATATTCACATACTCAATTTGTCATTTCAGCTCACCTCTCAACATATTCTAACAAGTATGCTGGTTCATTAATGGTGCTCGGATCATCAGCATGCAATATTTCAGGCCAAAGATTATCAACTTCTGTATCTGGACAAAATGCAATATTTTATTATAGAATACAACAATCTAACAGATTAATGTATGTACTGTTAGTTAAGCATTAAAATTTCAATTGATAAGAAAATACACTGTGATACAACCATACAATTGACATTCCATCAAATGTGTCATGAATCTTTAGATACTTAAGGAAGAGTTTTAGATCCTGACTAACTAATCAGAGAAGATATTGAACAAAGGCTATGAGTTTTCTTACAGCATGAAGGAAAACCATAGAGAAACTACTCTCATTCATCTTAATTTTACTGACCAAATTTGGCTGAATGATCATTCCAAATAGTCTGAATCATCATGGAAACACTTACAAAGTTTAGAGCATGTCTTAGAGACCTCCAGCCAAAGTTAAGGCAGGTCACAATATGAAGGTTACAGCTGTCTTTTATCTTCCTCAGCTTCTACAGGTTGCTACAAAGGAGACAGTGAGGTCTGCATATGCTGGAGATCAGAGTTGAGAGTGTGTTGCTGGAAAAGCACAGCAGGTACTGTGCACTGATGTATAAAGTAGGCCATATAATGCTTTCTAAAGCAAACTGTCATGTTATTTTCTCCATCTACATTATTTGCATATTGCTTATTGTGAAATCTTCCATGAACTAATAAACTAAGAGTGGAAAGATTTAAAAGGGACCTAAGGGGGAACTTTTTCATGCAGACAGTGGTGTAGCGAGTGTGGTATATGGAATGAGGTGCCAGAGGAAGTTGTGGAGGCTGGTACAATTACAACATATAAAAGACATTTGGATGGGTATATGAATAGGAAGGGGTTAGAGGGCGATGGGCCAAATGCTGGCAAATGGGACTAGATTAATTTAGGAAATCTAGTCAGCATGAATGAGTTGGACTGAAGATCTGTTTCCGTGCTGTGCCTATATAACATAAACGGGCAATATTTTACAGTGCAAATCTTTCAAAAGATAGTTTAGCACTGAAAATATTCCTTAAAGATGGCAATTTGGTATTGTTTTATTAATATTGCTGGAAGTGGATTTATGACAAAAAGGAGGAAAAAAGTTGAATAAGACTGAAAACGTGTAGGGAATATGATGCCTGATTAACTCTCATCACTATTCATTCTAATGCAACCTCACACAAACTTTGTGCTGCATGCTCATTTACATGCAGCTGGCACAAAGTACATTTTGAATGGCTGCTCACCTGAGTAGGGGCTGCAAAATCAGGAATTCCAGCTCACCTTTGTTACTTAAAGCAAGCCTGTGCCTTTTAAAGAGAAGGTGCATTTCTCCTTGAGCAGATGCTGACAAAGTGACTTGAAGGGGACCCTCTTGTGGTGCAGTATAATGTCCCTACCCTGAACTGAGGAGGCCTGGGTGTAAGTCCCACCTGTTCCAGAGATGTGTAATAACCTCTGTTGAGGTTTATCCTGAGTAGCTTCATGACATGGGACACTGTGCTCTACAGTCTGTTACCCGGGATGCACATCGTGACCAAGAACTTAGTGAAAGATGCTCTTTGGTCTGCCTGAACCTTTTTGGCCTTCCACAGCAATGAGTTAAACCTGACTGAGTGAAACAGACTTGCACATTCCAAGGTCCAGGACAATGTGTTAAGTGATGCATTAAAGCTTAGGGCAGCTCCAGCAAGCACAGTGGGGAAAGACTACTGTCTGAGCTCTTTCTGCCGAAGGTAAATGGGGGTTCTTTTTGTTATCAGACCCTCCTACTGCCTTAAATATGCAAATGTTGGTTTTGTGAAGAGAGTTCTTTAGGTTTTTTGGGATAGTCAAAGTTCAACGTTTCGTTTGTTTGCTTGATATGCAACTGTGCAGAACTGAACTGCTTTTGTGTCAATAAACTTCAATGAATGAAGTATATTTTTTTAAATAAAAAAGGGTAATAATATCTCTGAACAGGTTAATTAGAAAAGCAGATCAATGAAAAAAAATTCAAAGTGACTTGTACCTAGGAAAGCCTGCAGTCACAGTCAAAGAACATAGACAGGATTGATCTTGTGCATTGTTTTGTGCAGATTTTGAAGACCATCCTTTCCAGCATAGAAGGGATAGCTCATGTCATGTGAATTATCAAAGACTCAACCATCATGTAGTGTCTGATGGCCAATATCTCAGCATCTATTGCAACAGAAGCAAAGCTACCCAAAGCCTGAGTACTATAGTAGAACTTCTGTCAAGTGATATAAGCTCACCTTCCTGTTATGATAGCATAGTTTGAAGCTAGAGAGTTTAAAACTGCTATCATCAAGGGTGTAAATACCAGCTTTCACATGAGCTTCTAATGTCTCAGAACTGCCGAGACACAGTACCTGGAGATTATCAGTAGATCCTTGGACCATTAATCTGCTGTGTGACTTCAGAGTGACAGCATTTGCCTACTAGAATCACATAATTGTTGCAGTGCAGTAGGAGGCAAGTTGGTCCATAGTGCCTGTGTCAGTTCTAGTACCCAGTGCAAATCTCTGACTTTTCCTCATATCCCTGCACACCATTTTTATCCAAATAATCATCCAATGTTCTCTTGAATGCCTCAACTGAAATTGCCTCCCTCAAACTTCCAGACAATGCTTTCTGTACTCAAACTACAGAGGAACCTCGTTTTTCCGAAGGACATGGGCAGGAAGTATTTCGTTCAGTAAATCAAATTCCGAATAATCGAATGCTTGGCTAAAATATGTTTTCCGGCATCAGGACCTTGCGATCTTGCCGGATAATCCGATATTCGATTAATTGAATGCTGCTACTTGCTATGTGAAAACATTTTTCTCACATCACCCTTGTTTGAACATCATATTAAAGCTTTGTCTGCTCATTCCTTTTACTTTTATGATTGCGAACAGCTTCTTCTTATTTAATCTATCAAGCCCACTTGTGATTTTGAAAACTTCTATCAAATTTCCTCTCAGCCTTTTCTACAAGGAGATCTGTCCCAACTTCTTCAATCTTCCTCATAACTGAAGTTTCTCATTTCTGGAACCATTCTTGTAAATCACATCTACATTCTTTCCAATGATAGATAAATGTGGGGCTCACAATTATACACATTGTCCCACCATTATCCCTGTATCAGGGCCTTTGCTGTAGCCAGCCCAGATTGCTACTGCCAATGCACAGACAGTACAGTCCAAAGCTGTACATTCCACAGTGAAATAGAGGCAAAGGACCCCTGAGTGTTCAAATCCTACAGAAATCTCTTCTCCCCGACCTCCTCTCCTCTCTGCCAAATTTTGCTCGCCTTTGCTCAATCATTAATATGCTGCAGGTGAATGGGTTTGGTAACTACAGCAACCTCGATTGGGAGCGAGTGATCTGAGCAGAAACCTTCAAGATGAAATCCTTCATCCAATGCAAGACATCCTCCACAGGCTCTCTAAATTGTAAACAATAGTGGAGAACTCGACAGAACACAGCAATTCTACAAACTTAATTAAAGGTAGTAAAATTCAGCCAGAAACTAACTTTTTTTAGTAGTACAGGTAAGGGGATCCTTCCTGCTGCTTAGTTGTTGTAAGCCTTTAAAGGAAGGCCTTAACACTAACTTTGAGGTCGTAAATGTCACCATAGAGTTGAACTAGTAACATACTAAAAACATGATTTGACTACTTTGCTTACTCCTGACACATGATCCTAATGCCCACCCTAATACTCTAACAAAAAACAGTATCCACAAGGATTATACGCAGTACCAACACCATTTGTACCCCAAAATACAGGAGCTACAAAGCCAAATTTTGCAGTAAAGCATTTTAATTGCCTTCTGCAAGTAACTCCACAGTATTTAAAAGATGGCAGCATTTGCTGACTAATCCAGAAATACACACGCACAATTCCAGGCACAGTGACATGCAAAATTTAAGAATGAGGTTATATTGGACTGTGCACGTTCAGAGAAAAAGCATGAGATTTTCAAATGGTGTTTAGCAAGTTGGGGAATGAGGATGGGAGATAGTGAAATGCTGGACAGTGGTGAATGAGGGTGTGGGGAAGCAGAGGGAGGATAGCGGGCGCTGGTGGTATTAGGAAGCAGTATAGTGAGGACACAGGATGGGGTGAGTGAGGATATGGAACATGGAGAATGAAGATGTAGGACGAAAAGAGTGAGGATATGAGGGTAGACAGGATGCAGGACTGAGGCCATGGGACAGTGTGTGAGGACAGGGGTGTGAGGACGTGGGGTAGTGGAGGTGAGGATAGAGAAGGGAGTAAACATGCAGGATGAGGGAGTGTGAACTTGAGATCAGAAGGAAGGATATAGAGGTTGGGGAGGTGAGGATAGGGTGAGGTTGAGGATATGGGTTTGGTAGGAGTGAGGACTCAGGATGTTGGAAATGGAGACATTGGCAAAAGGTGAGTGAGGGCACAGAAAGATAAGGGATGAGGTTGGAGGAATGAGGGAGTAAGGACATGAGATGGGGGGTGAGAATGTGCGATAGAAGCGTGATTGAGAACGTGGTAATGGGAGCGAGGATCGGTGGGATCGGGGATGCAAGATGGCAGGAATGAGGACAGAGAATATGGGAAGTGAGGATGAGTGCAAAGGGGGAGTGAGGATGCAGGAAAGTGGGAAGTGAAGACAGGGGATGGGGGACTGAAGTTGGGGATCAGGGGAGTTAGGACATTGGGAATTGGGGCGAGAATGAGGGTGGGACAGGGTTGGAATCAGGACTCCCCACTCTACTCCTGGGTTGTTTCACCCTCCTCTTCTGCCTCCCCAGCTCACATCTCCCTCTGTCCTCCTCCCGTGTGCCTCCATTCTCTCGACACCCCTAAGTCCAATCCTTTCCCTGCCCTCATGACGCATATGTCCCTGCTACTTTGTGTCCTGGAAGCCCTCTGCCATTGCCCCTGTGTCCACACTCCCTCCTGCATCCTCACTCATCCCCTTCCCTTATCCTCACTCTCCTCTCCCCTGTCCTCACTCTACACTCCCCAACTAACTGAATGGCAGAACAGGTTACAGGGATCAAATAGCCAGTTCCTATGTTTGTATTTAGGATCATAGGTCTGTACTTTGCAATTTGGATAAGCTTATCTGTATTGCATAATATGATCCTAAATACAAACATAGAAATGGGTTATTAGGCCTCTTCAACTGTTCTGCCATTCAATTATGTGTTCTGATAGTGACTTTAACTCTACATTTCCACCTAACCTGGGTACCACTCACTCATCTGTTTGTCAAGAAACTATACACCAGCATTCCACTTGCTTCCCTAATTACTTGCAGTCCATCTCACCTTTTGTAATTCTTGAACTAAGACACTGAGATCCCTCTGTACCTTACAATACTGCAATCCTTTTTCCATTTAAACAATGCACTGATTTTATAGTTTTACTGCCAAAGTGGACACATTCTCATTTTCTACATTATACTCCAACGACCAGTCTAAAATTCTCGTCACAGCTCACTTTTCTACCTATCTTTGTATCATCAGCAACTATACTTTTGGTCCTTTCATCCAAATCATAGGAATAAATTTAAAAGAATTGAGGTTTCAACATTGATCCTGTAGCACAACACACATCACAATCTTTCAAACCAAAACTGACCCATTTATTCCCACCCTCTGTTTTTTATTAAATTTAATTTAATTTAAATACTTGCATCTGTTCTGTCTTCTCAGAGGAAACTTTGCAATGATGTTTGAAATGCAAAGGAGTCAAAGACCACTCATGCCTGTTTTCCACCCCTTTTTCCTCTGCATAATGTCCAAGTTATAAGCTTACTCCAGGCAAAAAAGTGGAGGTGGAGTGTAATACTGGCACTCATATAACTTCAAGAGTTCACTGGAAGAATGTAAGAAAGTTGAAGGCTTTTTGAAGGAGTCATTCCAGTTTACATGGTAACATACAGCAACAACTGGAGAGTAACAAATTACACAAATGAAGAGTAACAAATTACACAAAAGAAGACTAAATGCAAGCTGAGTGATTTCTCTACTGAATACCTTCACTCAGTTTGCAAGTTTGACTCTGAAATTCTGGTAAGTCAAATTCTCCATCCAACTCTCAATTGAACTTCTCTGTCTCTTTGAAAGGGCAGTAGATAGAATGCAATGATAGAAGATATGGAAAGGTTGCTCCATCTACAGTTGTTTTACCTTTCCCAGGAAGCAATTTTCTCCCCTGATTTGAACTGACACCCACCCACCTGACACCTGTAGTCATCACACACACTTAGCATCCTACCCCCTCAGCTGCTTAGCTCATATCTCATCCACCTGACACTTTATCTCACCCATCTGGCACCCTCACACTCCAGCCACGTGACACCTATACACACTTATCCCTTTTTTCAGTAGCTGTCAAAGTGGCTTAAGGACACCTAAACCACAGATCATGGCACTTACTGCTGAGAAAGACGGGCTGTCTTAGTGCTGATCCACTCTGCTACTGGTTGCATGGATTTCAGCCTGTGACTATGTTGCATTTGCTGGGAAGTCTCTGGTCTCAAATTTTCTTGATAAATTGCAGTAAAGGTAAATGGACAACTTTTAGTCTGATTGGGTAGGAAATAGAGATTCTGACTGAGATCAGAAGATTCAGATCATTTTTTCTTTTGAGTTTGTGTCTATACGTCCTGAGAAACAAACGATTGGCTGTTGCCGTGGGTGTTATTGCTGCTCCAGATGGTGCATCTAATCCTCTTGTTCCTCCAAACATCCAGGCTTTAGCTGTATAAACAGTTCTCATGCTGTCGAAAAGGTATGACAACAGGGAGGATCAGATCAAAGTAAGTAAAGTCCAAGGAAGGTGAAATGACTTCCAAATTGTTGGAAATCATCCATCAATTGTTGTGATCAAAGTGTCTGAACAAGCATTTTGAATGCAAGCCTTTTACATAGACAGGTCAGCAATATTTCATGCCTGGCAGTTTCATTGATCAATTACTGTGCAAGGTGTTCTTGCCTAGTTAATTCCACCTAGCTCTGGAAACATATTTGGATGTGAGCATAAGAGGTATTGTTAGTAAGTTTGCAGATGACACCAAGGTTGGAGGTGTAGTGGACAGCGAAGAATGGGCTGAGAAGTGGCAGATGGAGTTTAATTTAGATAAATGTGAGGTTCTGCATTTTGGGAAATTAAATCTTAGCAGGACTTATAAACCTAATGGTAAGGTCCTGGGGAGTGTTGCTGAACAAAGAGACCTTGGAGTACAGGTTCATAGCTCCTTGAAAGTGGAGTTGCAGGCAGATGGGATATTGAAGAAGGCATTTGGTATGATTTCCTTTACTGGTCAGAGTATTGAGTACAGGAGTTGGGAGGTCATGTTCCGGCTATACAGGACATTGGTTAGGCCACTGTTGGAATATTGCGTGCAATTCTGGTCTCCTTCCAATCGGAAAGATGTTATGAAACTTGAAAGTGTTCAGAAAAGACTTACAAGGTTGTTGCCTGGGTTGGAGGATTTGAGCTATAGGGAGAGGTTGAACAGGCTAGGGCTGTTTTTCCTACAGCGTTGGAGGCTGAGGAGTGACCTTCTAGAGGTTTACAAAATCATGAAGGGCATGGATAGGATAAATAGACAAAGTCTCTTCCCCGGGGTGAGGGAGTCCAGAACTAGAGGGCATAGGTTTACGGTGAGAGGGGAAAGATATAAAAGAGACCTAAGGGGCAATTCTTTCACACAGAGGGTGGCACGTGTATGGAATGAGCTGCTAGAGGAAGTGGTGGAGGCTAATACATTTAAAAGGCATCTGGATAGGTAAATGAATTGGAAGGGTTTGAAGGGATATGGGCCAGGTGCTGGCAGGTGGGACTAGATTGGGTTGGGATATCTGGTCGGCATGGATGAGTTGGACCAAAGGGTCTGTTTCCATGCTGTACATCTCTGTGACTCTATGATTCTATGATGTATACACTGGCAATAAGATCAGAATCCTGAGTTTAAACCACAATTATTTCCTTATTTGTGTATTTAAATCACTAACTCAATAGATCCCCGGGATTTTTTTAGCTTGTCTGGGAACAAAGTTTATTAAAACCCAGGAGAGGTGGCATCATTTTAGTTTTCTGACTGTTTGCATTTAACTCCCAGTTCAACCCAAACTGGAACCTACCCCCAGATGGCAATTAAAGAAAAGCTACCCTTGTATAACCAATATAATTCTGAGTGCTGTATGTACCCAATTTCCTCTTTTTGCCCAAAGTGCATCTTATCACCATACAGTTGCGAAATGGTACCTAAATAACAAACGTTCAAATATTATTTTGGATTGAAAATAAACCACAATTTAAAATAAGACAAAAATTGATTACCTTTGAGAGAAATTGCTTCTGTCAAGCTTGGCAAAATATATTCAGTGAGAGAAATACTTTTATCAGAGTACCCCCAAGCAGCAACTGCATCTGCTAAGATCTCTATTCGCTTGTACCTGGAATTGTGTGTAGAGATTTTGACTAATGTTTGCAAAAACCATAATTTACAGATAACATTAGGTAAAAATAAAGGTTGTCAGAGTTACATTCAATATAAATAAAATTTTGAAAGTATAAATGACTTTTCATACTAAAATTTCAGTTTTAAAACAACGCTGAAGTTTAATTTTGATAGGTTTCCTTCCAAATTTTGTCTTTGTTCTGATGCTCGCTCCATCAAGGGATTGATCATTTCATCATTTATTAATTTGTCTATATATTGCTCAAAACAGATAGTCATTAAATTATAGAATAATTAATGACAAAGGAGGATGCCAGGTACAGTCAATGTTTTTGTGAAGGTTGGAAGCCTTTTAAAAAGATGGAAAAAAAATTGCCTGAAATGGAAATTCATGCAAAGTAGGGCATACAGAAGGATCCAGACTGGTGGATACAGTGCTAGAAGCATTATGGTTCTGTTGAGCAGGAGAATTAATATTATGGTCCCAGGAACTGCCAAACCCCAAGGACCATCCTTAGAACAGAATTTGAGCAGGTGACCAAAAGGGTCAACTAACTTCTGAGTTGGAATCATTTATAGAAGTGATTGTTCTGTTCCCCACTCTGGTTTGAAATTCAGGTATAATCCAGCTTCCTTTTTGATGAGCACCCTGCAATCATTTTACAGCTGCTGGGCTGATAATTGGCTGGTTAAAAGTCTTTCATCCCCATCAAGACAGAAGTTGTGACTCCCCGCCAGAGGGTCAGTGGATCTCTAGTTCCAGTGGCGCTATTGGGAATACTGCCTAGTGCTGGAGCTATAGGCTGTCCCTAAAGAAGAGGTGCAATGGACCCAGATTTTAGATTAGATTCCCTACAGTGTGGAAACAAGCCATTTGGCCCAACAAGTGCACACCGGCCCTCCGAAGAGTAACTCACCCAGACCCATTTCCCTCTGAATGATGCACCTAACACTATGGGCAATTTAGCATGGTCAATCCACCTGACCTGCACATGTTTGGATTGTGAGAGGAAACCAGACCACCTGGAGGAAAACCCATGCAAACACAGGGAGAATGTGCAAACTCCACACAGACAGTTGCCAGAGGCCGGAATCGAACCCGTGTTCGTGGTGCTGTGAGGCTGCAGTGCTAACCACTGAGCCACTGTACCCGCCATCCCCTCCCCCAAAGTAAGTCTGTGGTTTTGTCAGGATTAGAATTTCAGAGTCCAATGAGGAGTACAGGGTAGGGCTCGGTTTTTAGAGCGGGGGAAAATTGTGGGTGGTGGGTTGGGAATCTTGCTTGGGGTACTCCAACAGAAAGTATACCACCATCTCCCAGTGTTTCTCTATAACCCTTGAATCCCTGATACCTCAAGAATCTTGTCTATTTCAGCAATGAATATATTCAGTGACTGCTTCCACAGCTCTTTGGGATAGAGAATTTTAAGACTCACGATCCATTGTTATAAACTCTATACTTTGCAAAAACGTTCATGATTTTGAGGTATCCCTGTAGGTCTAAGTGAAATCAAGAGTTCAGAAAAGAGGGGTAATCGGATGTTCTAGCAACTGAATACTTTCTGTGAACTTACATGGCTGAGACTGCTAGACAGACACAATACATATAACAGCAAAGCTATGACCTAGGCTGCGACTTAACATTACTATTGCGATGGGAGCTTGACACTCAGAAAGAACAAAATTGGTGTCAGGTTACAGTTTGTGTTTAGCAGCATAGCAGACTTCTTATGAGGAGAAATAACAAATCTCTCTCTGGAAAAGATCAGCTTTCTGTCTAGCAGTTAAGAAGAACTCTAGCTGCCGTTGATGAAGTTGTAAACAGTGGTATTAACTACTTAAAGAGATATTCATGTTTTTGTTGTAATATCATTTGTCTGTTATTGCATTCATAATTTTATATTTGATTTTTGGAAAGTCAGTGGCTGAGCAACAACAGACATTTAAGATGCTATTTATAATGCTCAGCAGAAAAAAATTCCAGTCAAAAAGGACTCAATGAGATGGATGATTCACTCACAGATACCAAATGTAGTCAAGGAGACTACCCAATCATAAACCAAGGTGTACTAAGCAGCGGAAACTAATGTTAGGCTAGAGAATTGGTTTAGGAACCAACTGAGGATGACTAGAAAGCTAATATAGAAAGTGAAAAATGATTATGAAAATAAACAGGCAGGAAATATAAAAACAAACAGCAAGAACTCTGGAGGTGTCTAAGAAAGTAGCTAAACTAGTGTGAGACCCTTCAACGATGCAACTGGGGAATTAATAATGGTGAACAGGCATATAAAAAATAATTTAAATAAATATTTTGCATTGGTCTTCATGTTGGAAAACACTACACGTGTGCCAAAGATAACAGATATGTAAAGTTCCAATGGAAGGAAATACCATGAATATCTCTATAACGAGGGATAAGGTATCTGAAAAATTAATGGACTGGCAGACAGATTGCCGGGACCTGATGGCCTATATCCAAAGTTGAAACTTTATTGCTGGAACAGCACAGCAGGTCAGGCAGCATCCAGGGAACAGGAGATTCGACGTTTCGGGCACAGGCCCTTCCTCAGGAATGAGCAGAGAGTGTTCAGCAGGAGAAGATAAAAGGTAGGGAGGAGGGACTAGGAGGAGGGGAGTTGGAAATGTGATAGGTGGAAAGAGGTCAAGGTGAGGGTGATAGGTCGGAGTAGGATGGAGGGGGAGAGGTCAAGAAGAAGACTGCAGGTCAGGAAGGCGGTGCCGGGCTGGAAGGATCCGGCTGAGACAAGGTGGGGGGAGGGGGGATGAAGAAACTGGTGAAGTCCAAGTTCATCCCCTGCGGTTGGAGGGTTCCCAGTCGGAAGATAAGACGCTCCTCCTCCGACCATCGGGTTGTTGTGGTTTGGCGGTGGATGAGTCCAATGACCTGCATATCCTCGGTGGAGTGGGAGGGGGAGTTGAAATGCTGTGCCACAGGTTGGTTCGGTTGGTTCGTCCGGGTGGCCCAGAGTTGCTCTCTGAATCGCTCCGCAAGTAGGCGGCCTGTCTCCCCAATATAGAGGAGGCCACACCGGCTGCAGCGGATGCAGTAGATGATGTGGGTGGAGGTGCAGGTGAATCTGTGGCGGATATGGAAGTTTCCCTTGGGGCCTTGGAGAGAAGTGAGGGGGGAGGTGTGGGCGCAAGTGTTGCACCTCCTGCGGTTGCAAGGGAAGGTGCCGGGAGTGGTGGTTGGGTCGGTGGGGGGTGTGGATCTGACAAGGGAGTCGCGGAGGGAGTGGTCTCTACGGAAAGCTGATAGGGGAGGGGAGGGAAATATATCCTTGGTGCTGGGGTCTGTTTGGAGGTGGCGGAAGTGACGGCGGATGATGCGCTGTACATGGAGATTGGTGGGGTGGTAGGTGAGGACCAGTGGGGTTCTGTCCTGGTGGCGGTTGGAGGGGCGGGGCTCAAGGGCGGAGGAGCGGGAAGTGGAGGAGATGCGGTGGAGGGCACTGTCGACCACGTCGGGGGGGAAAATTGCGGTCCTTGAAGAAGGAGGCCATCTGTGTTGTACGTATTTTGAACTGGTCCTCCTGGGAGCAGATGCGGCGGAGACGAAGGAATTGGGAGAATGGGATGGCGTTTTTACAGGGGGCAGGATGGGAGGAGGTGTAGTCCAGGTAGCTGTGGGAGTCGGTAGGTTTGTAGTAGATGTCCGTGTTGATTCGGTCGCCTGAGATAGAAACAGAAAGGTCTAGGAAGGGGAGGGAGGAGTCCGAGACTGTCCAGGTGAATTTGAGGTCGGGGTAGAAGGTGTTAGTGTAGTGGATGAACTGTTCAACCTCCTCGTGGGAGCACGAGGTAGCGCCGATACAGTCATCAATGTAGCGAAGAAAAAGATACTGGTCCTCACCTACCACCCCACCAATCTCCATGTACAGCGCATCATCCGCCGTCACTTCCGCCACCTCCAAACAGACCCCAGCACCAAGGATATATTTCCCTCCCCTCCCCTATCAGCTTTCCGTAGAGACCACTCCCTCCGCGACTCCCTTGTCAGATCCACACCCCCCACCGACCCAACCACCACTCCCGGCACCTTCCCTTGCAACCGCAGGAGGTGCAACACTTGCGCCCACACCTCCCCCCTCACTTCTCTCCAAGGCCCCAAGGGAAACTTCCATATCCGCCACAGATTCACCTGCACCTCCACCCACATCATCTACTGCATCCGCTGCAGCCGGTGTGGCCTCCTCTATATTGGGGAGACAGGCCGCCTACTTGCGGAGCGATTCAGAGAGCAACTCTGGGCCACCCGGACGAACCAACCCAACCAACCTGTGGCACAGCATTTCAACTCCCCCTCCCACTCCACCGAGGATATGCAGGTCATTGGACTCATCCACCGCCAAACCACAACAACCCGACGGTCGGAGGAGGAGCGTCTTATCTTCCGACTGGGAACCCTCCAACCGCAGGGGATGAACTTGGACTTCACCAGTTTCTTCATCCCCCCTCCCCCCACCTTGTCTCAGCCGGATCCTTCCAGCCCGGCACCGCCTTCCTGACCTGCAGTCTTCTTCTTGACCTCTCCCCCTCCATCCTACTCCGACCTATCACCCTCACCTTGACCTCTTTCCACCTATCACATTTCCAACTCCCCTCCTCCTAGTCCCTCCTCCCTACCTTTTATCTTCTCCTGCTGAACACTCTCTGCTCATTCCTGAGGAAGGGCCTGTGCCCGAAACGTCGAATCTCCTGTTCCCTGGATGCTGCCTGACCTGCTGTGCTGTTCCAGCAATAAAGTTTCAACTTTGATCTCCAGCATCTGCAGACCTCACTTTCTCCTCCTATATCCAAAGGCCTTAAAGGAGTGGCTGCAGAGAAAGTAGAAGCATTGATGTGAATGTTCCAGAAATCTTGGAGGGTACCAGCAAATTGGAGAAATGCTAGTGTGATGCCCTGTTCAAGAAGGGAAGTAGACAGAAAGAAGGAAACTATACTCCAATTAACCCAATACCTATTGTTGGGAAAATGCTGGAGTCCATTATTAATGAAGAAATAGGAGGACATTTAGAAAAACTTAACACAATCAAACGGGATTACCAAGGTTTTGTGAAAGGGAATCATAGTTGACAAAGTTTTCTGAGGATATAACAAGTTGAATAAATAAAAGGGAACCGACTGATGTAGTGTACACAGAGACATTTGATATAAAGTTATTCCCCAGTTAACAGCCCATGGTATTGGGGATAATGAATTAGCTTGGTTTGACATGTGGAAGACAGAGTCAGGATTAATGGATCTTTTTCAGGTTGGAAAGACATAGCTGTGGAATGTAAGGCTTAGTCCTAGAACCTCAATTATATTATCTATATTATTGATTTGGATGACAGGGTGACGTGTTATGTATCAAAATGTGATGATGATATAAAAATAGGTGGGAGGCCATAAGGAATCTGCAAAGAGATAAAACTAGTGAAGCAACAAATGTAGCACAGAGGATCTGGATGTCCTTGTGCATGCAGGTGCAGCAAGTAATTAAGAATGCAAATGTAATTTTGGCCCTTATTGCTAGGGGATTGGAGTTTTTTTTACAAAAATATAAAATATAAAAGAGTTATAAAATATGGAAGTCTTGTTACAACTGTAACATCGGCTGCACCTGGAGTACTTGGTAGGTGTAATTTAAAAAGAATGTAATGTAATTGGAGACAGTTCAGAACAGGTTCATTAGGCTGAATCCTGGGATGAAGGGATTGACTGATCAAGGACAGATAAATAGGTCAGACCTTTATTATTCAAAGTTTACAAGAATGTGGAGTTGTTTCCACGAGTGTGGGAATCTTGAACTAGGGGGATATAGTTACAGGTGCTGATTTAGGACTGAGATGCAAAGGAATTTCTTCTCCCAGTGTAGTAAATGCTTGGAATTCTCTGTCTAAGAGAGTTTAAGCCTGGGACAGGTCATGCATAATCTTAATGTTGGGCTGGTTTGAGGAGTTGAATTCCCTACTCTGCTCCAATTCATAAAACTTTTACCTTTAAGTAGCCATCATTAATTTTAGTTACCTGTTCCTTTTCTACCATAATTGTAAGAATTCTTACAATCTGTTTTTATATTCCTGATTAGTTAACAGCAACAAAAAACTTTTGGAATATAGGCAGTATTATAATGTAGCATAAAATATTAATACCAAAGGCCTGCGTGCACCACCGTCTGGAAGTGATTCTGTTAGTATTATTCTTGAGATTCTTGTCCTTATCTTTTGTTGTAACTATTGAAACTTTCTTTGTAGGAAACCAACTTTATTTCTTTTTGGGTCCAACTCAAATCATACCTGCTTCTTTCTCCTTTCAAAACCTTATGTTAATAATGTCCTTTATTAATATAGGAAAATTCTAAGCCTTAGAATTCAGTCAAGAAAATTAGATTCCCTACAGTGTGGAAATAGGCCCTTCGGCCCAACAAGTCCACACCAACCCTCCGAAGAGTAATCCACCCAGACCCACTTCCCTCTGACTAATGCACCTGACACTATGGACAATTTAGTATGGCCAATTCACCTAACCTGCACATCTTTGGACTGTGGGAGGACACTGGAGCACCTGGAGGAAACCCTCGCAGACATGGGGAGAATGTGCAAACTCCACATAGACAGTCGCCCAAGGCAGTAATTGAACCCGGGCCCCTGGCACTGTGAGGCAGCAGTGCTAACCACTGAGCCACCATGCCGCCCTATGCTGAAAAGAAATGGTAACTTAATTGCTCATATTAGACATCAACAAAATATTATTTTTGAATACCTGAGTTTGAGTTGCTTATTCACCATGTCCAGTACTTCCCATTGTTGCATTTTCTGATTAATATCTTGGATTATGTTAGTTTTGATCTGGATTGGCACATATTTAGTTTCTTTTGCAAATTCTAGGCTCTTGAGTTTCTTTTCCAGGTTCCTTAGGTGCTTACATAGATCCTCGACATTTATAGATTCCTGCAATGTCAGACCTATTACAGAAACAGTGCAAAAGAAAATACAGCTCAAAGCACTGTACTGCAGCTGCTTCCTGTTTACATTAAAAACAATACAGAATGCATAGCCAATAATTGTTCCATTTATGGTTGGAAGGACTTAGATGATAATTAAATTGATATCTTGATTTGCTCTAAATATTGTTACTGCAGCATATTGATATTTGGTTTGGCATTTCTAAACTGCAGATTTCTAACAATACAAACAAATTATGCCGTTTAAACTAAACTGTGGGAAGCTGTGGTAGTCCCGCAATTCTGTGGTCACAAGCAGCACAGACTATAATCAGGACTAGCAGCAAATGTCCAATTCTTCAGGTTCTGACTCTTTCAAACTAGACCACTGCAATATGGAAATAACAAGCAAAAATTCCTCACAAGATGGCACAGAAAATTAAAGGGACAATCGCTCTTGTACATCTCCAAGCTATCCTTTCCTGTCATTTGTAAGGTCCTGGAACCAGGCTGTCATCTTGGTTATGGCTGATGTAAGGTTTGAGGGATTCAAACAAGAATAATGGAATAATATAATTCAATAACCTTTTAAATACAAGAATTTTTGGAAAGTGAGCACTTATCCTATATTAAACATTTAAGACATAACAAAGACTAAAAAGATACTTCAAAATGTTTAGACAAATTTCAGACCTGGAATACATGTAATATGGAAGACATCTTCCTGTGGCGGTAAAGTCTGCTTCGTTTGCTCCTTTTGAACATCTCTTGATTTTTTTACTGCCTGCAAGTGAGCTTCTAATTCAGCTGTATTTTGTTTAATGAGATCAATTCTGTTAAAAGAATGTCCATTATTTAACAAAATAAGAAAGAACTTACATTTATACAAATTTTATATTCACCTCAGGTGAACAAAAAGTGCTTGCAAGCCACAAAAAGCTTATTTTTTATGAGGATGAGTGAAGAATTCTTAATACAATTTTTACTTGCCACAATTCTCAAATAACCATTTTTTTCTTGGCGTGATTTTCTATCAGGTCCCTCCAAAGGTCACGCTTCAGCTAAGAGGTGGGCATACAAAATTTATCTCCTAATTATTCCACCTTTTTCAAGTGTGTTGCACTGCTAATTGCGAAAACAATCACAGAGGAAAATCAGAGGTTGATTTTCCTCTATCTACTAAAGTCCAGCATATAAACAATTTTGTGAAGTTTGGAGCATGGAATCGTAACACCTTTTAGGGAAGTAATTTTTCTCATCTTAAATGGGCAATCCTTTATTCTGAAACATTGCCCCTTTCTCTAAATACACTCCATGAGGGAAAGCATCCTCTTAGCATCTACTTTGTCAAGCCACTTCAGAATCTTTTATATTTCAATAAAGTCAGATCTCATTCTTCGAAACGGAAATGGGTATAAGTCTAGATTAGAATGGTGCTGGAAAAGTACAGCAGGTCAGGCAGCATCCGAAGAGCAGGAAAATCGATGTTTCAGGCAAAAGCCCTTCATCAGGAATGAGGCAGGGAGTGTCCGGTGTGGAGAGATAAATGGGATGGGGGTGGCTGGGGAGAAGGTAGCCAAGTGTACAATAGGTGGATGGAAGTGGGGATGAAGGTGATAGGTTGGAGAGGAGGGTGGTGTGGATATGTGGGAAGGAAGATTGGCAGGTAGGACAGGTCAAGAGGATGGTGTTGAGCTGGCAGGTTGGAACTGGCGTAAGGTGGGGGGAAGGGAAATGAGGAAACAGGTAAAGTCCCCACTGATGCCCTGGGGTTGAAGTGTAGGAGACGGAAGATTAGGCATTCTTCTTCCAGGCGTTGAGTGGTGAGGGTGTGGCGGTGGAGGAGGCCCAGGACTTGCATGTCCTCGGCAGAGTGGGAGGAGGAGTTGAAATGTTCAGCCATGGGGCGGTGGGGTTGATTGGTGCAGGTGCCCTAGAGATGTTCCCTAAAGCGCTCTGCGATAAGGCATCCAGTCTCCCCAATGCAAAGGAGACTGCATCGGGAGCAACGGATACAATAAATGACATTGGTGGATGTGCAGATGAAACTTTGATGGATGTGGAAGGCTCCTTTGAGGCCTCGGATGGAGATGAGGGGAGAGGTATGGGTGCAGGGTTTGCAATTCCTGCGGTGGCAGGGGAAGATGCCAGGATGGAGGGTGGGTTGTTGAGGGGCTTGGACCTGACCAGGATTTCATGGGAACGGTCTTTGTGGAAAGCGGAAAGGGGTGGGGAGGGAAATATATCCCTGGTGGTTGGGTCCGTTTGGAGGTGGCGGTAATGTCGGCGGATGATGCAATTTATGCGGCGGATGATAGGGTGGAAGGTGAGAATAGTAGGTTCTGTCCTTGTTACGGTTGGAGGGATGGGGTTTGAGGGCGGAGGTACGAGACATGGATGAGATGTGTTGGAGGGCATCTTCAACCACATGAGAAGGGAAATTAAGGTCTTTAAAAGGAGGCCATCTGGTGTATTCTATGGAGGAACTAGTCCTCCTGGGAGCAGATACAGCAGAGGCAGAGGAATTGGGAATATGGGATGGTATTTTTGCAGGAGATAGGGTGTGAAGAGCTGTGGGAGTCGGTGGGTTTGTAAAAAATGTCAGTGTTACATCGGTTGTCATTGATGGAGATGGAGAGGTCCAGGAAGGGGAGGGAGGTGTCAGAGATGGTCCAGGTGATTTTAAGGTCGGGGTGGAATGTGTTGAAGTTGATGAACTGCTCAACCTCCTCGCGGGAGCATGAGGTAACGCCGATGCAGTCATCAATGTAGCAGAGGAAGAGGTGGGGAATGGTGCCGGAAGATGGACTGTTCTACGTAGCCAACAAAGAGACAGGCATAGCTGGGACCCATGCGGGTGCCCATGGCTACCCCTTTTGTCTGGAGGAAGTGGGAGGATTCAAAGGAGAAATTGTTAAGGGTGAGGACCAGTTCAGCCAAACGAATGGGAGTGTCAGTGGAAAGGTACTGGTGGGGACATTGGGAGAGGAAGAAATGGAGGGCTTGGAGGCCCTGGTCATGGCGGATGGAAGTGTAGAGGGAAATGGGTATAAGCCCAACTGCAACCTTTTTCCATAAGTAAACTTCTTCTTGCTAAGAATCCTTCACATATCTCCAAAGTGACTCTCCACTTTATTGAATATCTTTTCAACTGGAAGTTGAGCAATCAGCTGGTTGCTTAGGATATGGGATAGCTACATAAAATTTGGAAAGAGACACATTTCAGAAACCCGAGAAAAGAGACATGAAAAGAAAACCATATTGGCATGCAGAACTTCCTATAAATACTTTTGTATTGTACATAGAACTATGTAATTTGAATGCTTTCAAAATTGTTAACATTGATTAGGTATTTACATGTTCCATTTGTGAAATTAGATCTGATGTCACAGCTTCCATTGATAATTAGCTTTTACACAATCTTCTGTTAAAACAATATAAGTAAGCCTCTACCTATGGATGCTCAAACCAATAGGTATTTGGCCTGCTTGGTTGATCTTTTTCTACTTTCTACAACTGAAAACCTGCAAATACAAGGAGACATCCATGTGCAAACTCAACACTTACTGCAAAAACATGATTGCGTTACTTGAAATAACTCTTCAAAGTCTGGCATCCCATCACTAATCATGCTTTATTTACAAATGCATAGCCTTTGAGTATGGCACTGCCTCACCTTGAGTCAGACATTAAGTGGACCCAATATCCCTGATATTCACCCTTTTATGTCAACCAAATTTCCCTGATTGGACCAGATTAACAGCCCCAATCAAAGAATTCATACTCTAAGGTCCAGCTGGCTGACCTTGTTACAATCACTAACCACTAAATATTATCATTCATCTGTGAAACAAAAGCAAAAAAAAGCTGCAAAATAGACTGAAAATGCTCTTAGTTATCATTAAACAGGATTCTGAAATGTACTTATTTTTCAATGCCAAGCAACTCTGAATATCCAATTTCAATATTGAGAACCACAAATTAGTGTTGTGGAGTCAGAATATTGAGAGATTAAGAACTGGATTTTACACTGAGGCCAGCTTCTTGCATCCCAAAATAAATTTTAGCGGCAAGTTACTTCGAATTGGTTGGCTTGTTGTGCTTTATCAAGTAACAATCCATTAATTAGTATGAGGTAGATCATCTGTCCATATCTGGATTAGAATGGTGCTGGAAAAGCACAGCAGGTCAGGCAGCATCCAATGAGCAGGAAAATCGACATTTTGGGCAAAAGCCCTTCATCAGGAAGACAGACAGAGTGCCTGCAGGGTGGAGAGATAAATGAGAGGAGGGTGGGGATGGGGAGAAAGTAGCATTGAGTATAATAGGTGAATGAGGGTGGGGATGAAGGTGATAGGTCAGAGAGGAGGGTAGAGTGGATAGGTGGAAAGTAAGATAGGCAGGTAGGACAAGTCATGGGGACAGCGCTGAGTTGGGAGTTCGGAGCTGGGGTAAGGGGAAATGAGGAAACTGGTGAAGTCCACATTGATTCACAAGCCTGATCACCCTGGCCGACCCATTGTCTCAGCATGCTCCTGCCCCACCAAAATCATCTCTACCTACCTCGACACTGTCCTATCCCCCCTCGTACAGGAACTCCCCACATATGTTTGAGACACCACCCATGCCCTCCACCTCCTCCAAGACTTCCATTTCCCCGGTCCCCAACGCCTCATCTTCACCATGGATATCCAATCCCTCTACACCTCCATCTGCCATGACCAGAGCCTCCAAGCCCTCCGTTTCTTCCTCTCCCGACGTCCCCAACAGTACCCTTCCACCGGCACTCTCATTCGTTTGGATGAACTGGTCCTCACCCTTAATAATTTCTCCTTCAAATCCTCCCACTTCCTCCGGACCAAAGGGGTAGCCATGGGCACACATAGGGGCCTCAGCTATGCCTGTCTCTTTGTTCGCTACGTAGAACAGTCCATCTTCCGTAGTTACACCGGCACCACTCCTCACCTCTTCCTCCGCTACATTAATGACTGCATTGGCGCCACCTTGTGCTCCCGCGAGGTGTTTGAGCAATTCATCAACTTCACCAACACATTCCACCCTGACCTTAAATTTACCTGGACCATCTCTGACACCTTCCTCCCCTTTCTGGACCTCTCCATCTCCATTAATGACAACCGCCTTGACACCGACATTTTTTACAAGCCCACCGACTCCCACAGCTACCTGGATTACACCCCTTCCCACCCTACCTCCTGCAAAAATGCCATCCCATATTCCCAATTCCTCCGCCTCCGCCGTATCTGCTCCTAGGAGGACTAGTTCCACGACAGAACACACCAGATGGCCTCCTTCTTTAGAGACCACAATTTCCCTTCCCACGTGGTCAAAGATGCCCTCCAATGCATCTTGTCCACATCCCACACCTCCGCCCTCAGACCCTTCCCTCCAACCGTAACAAGGACAGAACCGCACCCCCCCCGCCCCGGTGCTCACCTTCCACTCTACCAACCTTCGCATAATCCAAATCATCCGACGAAATTTCCGCCACCTCCAAACGGACCCCACCACCAGGGACATATTTCCCTCCCCACCCCTTTCCGCCTTCTGCATAGACCATTCCCTCCATGACTACCTAGTTAGGTCCAAGCCCCCCAACAACCCACCCTCCAGTCCTGGAACCTTCCTCTGCCACCATAGGAATTGCAAAACCTGCACCCAAACCTCTTCCCTCACCTCCACCCAAGGCCCCAAAGGAGCCTTCCACATCCATCAAAGTTTTACCTGCACATCCACCAATATTATTTATTGTATCCATTGCTCCCAATGCGGTCTCCTCTACTTTGGGGAGTCTGGACGCCTCCTAGCAGAGTGTTTTAGGGAACATCTCTGGGACACCCACACCAATCAACCACAACGCCCTGTGGCCCAACATTTCAACTCCCCCTCTCACTCAGCCAAGGACATGGAGGTTCTGGGCCTCCTTCACTGCCGCTCCCTCACCACCCGACGCCTGGAGGAAGAACGCCTCACTTTCCGCCTCGGAACACTTCAACCCCAGGGCATCAATGTGGACTTCACCAGTTTCCTCATTTCCCCCACCTCACCTCAGCTCCAAACTTCCAGCTCAGCAATGTCCCCATGACTTGTCCTACCTGCCTATCTTCCTTTCCACCTATCCACTTCACCCTCCTCTCTGACTTATCACCTTCATCCCCACCCCCATTCACCTATTGTACTCAATGCTACTTTCTCTCCCCCGCCCCGCCCCCCCACTTATCTCTCCACCCTGCAGGCACTCTGCCTCTATTCCTGATGAAGGGCTTTTGCCCGAAACGTCAATTTTCCTGCTCCTCGGATGCTGCCTGACCTGCTGTGCTTTTCCAGCACCACTCTAATCTAGAATCTGGTTTCCAGCATCTGCAGCCCTTGTTTTAACCATCTGTCCATATCCACAAGACTATTCTGTCTCAAAGTTGTTAGTGGAGGCTACCATTGGTGTGAAAGGTAGACCAAGGAGATGTGCCAATATGTCGCTGGAACCAGGCTGCCAGACCCCATGACATGGAAGTAGAGGGCATGTTGGACATGGGGAGACAAAACTACGAGTGGGGGCTTCCAATTGACACACTAGGGCAGTTGTAACAAGCAGCCATTTCACTGATCAGCAACTGTAAAGTTAAACCTGCCAGGCAACATTGGGCACAGATTCCGCCTAACTGCCTATTAAACAGAACAGCAACTTCTTTACACCATTGGGCTGAAGTATTTTGTTTACTTTGACAGATTTATGAACACCTAAGAGGATTGTGTATTTTTAAGTAGATTTTGAAGCAGATGGTTCATGTTTACAAAATTGTGAGGTGTTCATGTTATTATAGAGCTTACAAGTTTTATCTATATAGTGGATACTAGGGAACATTTAGTATGAGGAGGTGACCAGCACTTTAGGGAGGGTTGGAGTGGTGAGACGGAAATGGAAGCTGGCAGGCCTGACTCCAGCCAATTCTTGACATTCCGTCATGAAAATAGCTTTGGCAGGCACTACTGGATAGGAGGTGGAATTGTGACTCTCATGACTGTCAATTCTTGCCTCTAAGATGATTGGTCTTTGGACTCAGTTAAAGGGTTAGAATTGGGCCTGACTGTTTCCTCTAACACTAAAGCTTTCATGGTTTGTGGGGTTAGTTCGGGAACACTCCATCAGCATGAGGCAGTCAAGCATATTGCACCCTCTGTTTGCATATTTTACATCCAACGGTGGTACCTAATATGAACTCCAGCATTGGCTATCATAGTAGGATCCCATAGACCACATTCCAACAGCACAACAGTTCTGTCAGCACCTGAATAATACTGATCTGATTTTTAAAAAATATGTATACTTCTTTAGGGTCCAGACTGTTATGGTAGCTTAGACTCATCCAAGAAGTTCACATAGGGAGGCCAGTACACCTGTCAGCACTACAACACTGGGTCCTGTCTGAAGCTCTTGAATGGAATTTCCAGGCTAGGAAGGTTTCATTCCCTCTGTATGCCATTTGCCTTACAAAAGACAAGTAGTTTCACCACTCACTAGGCTCATTAAATCTGTGAAATGGCTAAATCTTAGTGCAATCAGGTATTTATCTTTCCTGTACGTTCTATATGATCTCCATCAGAGATACAGCAGGACCTGGTAAAATCCACATGTAATTTCAAGACTGTAGCATTTCTATATTTTCTGCTTATGTTTTGTAATTAGTAACGTATTACTTGAAAGCTTTAGAAGTATTACAATTGTTCACAAATTGACCATACTATATTATTTTTAAATGTCTTTTCTAGTTGTCCCAAGTATTAAGGAAGAGTAATCAAACACTATATGATTGGAATTCCTAATTTGTTTGGAACATCAAATAATTCTCACAAGATGATTTATGAGCTATGAAAAGATCTCTGCTAAGGATTCTTTTCCTACTTGTTTTGAAGCTGTATGGCTCTTTTTTTGTAAGCCACGTAAGTCATTGGTTCAAAGGCCATAGATTTCAGCTTTCTCCGTAGAAACAGAGAATCTTCTTTCCCTTTATGTAAAACATTGATACTTTCTTCATACTCTTGTTTGATGGATGTGAGGATATTTTTGTATGCTGTTGCATTTTCAATGACCTGTGAAATGAAACAAATACGTACATAACACACTTGAACACATGTTCATGTATCTACACATATTCTTCGTTTTTTGTTTTAAATTGATTGTATGACCAATGTTTCTGTAATTATGTTTCTCCATTTGATATGGGGTAGAGTTTCCACTTTAAGCTGAAATCTTAATGCAAATTGTTTCCCTTATGTTTCTCTTCCTCACCCCAACACACCTCCAACTCTTCTCAAACTTACTTGTATTACATAAAATGCAAAATCTGCCACAAATCAGTGCTGTTTATTATTTTAAAATAATGTCTTCAATAAAATTTTGCTTAAAAATGATATATTTAATATTGGTAACTTGGTAACATTTACTTTCTAGTTCTGTGAATTTATCATTAAAAAAGTGTAATATCAACCATCTACTTAGTAACCCAATTATAAACTGCTTAAGTTTCCTGCTCACTTCACTTTTTTTTCCACCACCAAATCGTTACCACCCGAAGCCTGGAGAAGGAATGCCTCATATTTTGCCTTGTGACCCTGCAACCACACAGGATAAATGTGGATTTCAACAGCTTCTTCATTTCCCCTCCGCCTCAAATTATTCCCAGTCCCAAGCCTCCAACTCGGCACCACCTTCCGGACCTGTGCATCACTGTCCCCTCTGACCTATCACCTTCTCCCTCACCTTCATCCCCCTATCGCTATCCCAGCTACCTCCCCCCAACCCCAACCCCCTCCCATTTATCTTTCAGCCCCAACCCACAAGCCTCATTCCTGAAGAAGGGCTTATGCCTGAAACGTTGATTGTCCTGCTTCCTGGATGCTGCCTGACCTGCTGTGCTTTTCCAGCACCACACTCTCGACTCTGATCTCCAGCACCTGCAGTCCTCAATTTCTCCGGGTTTTTCCAACAATCAACAATGTTTCATTGTTATCATTAGACTCTTAATTCCAGAATTTCTTTTGTATTGATTTCAAATTCTTCAACCTGAACATTCCCTGGGTCTCTGGATTAACAGTCCACTGATAATACCATTAGCCCATCGCCTCCCCAGTTCAGTGATAGTAGCAGCTTTGAATAGTTAAATTATCTCTTGTTGGTGATGGTCATTGCCTGGACTTGTGTGGCACAAACATCACTTGCCACTTCTCAATCCAAGCCTTGACAGTGTCCAGCTCTTGCTGCATTAGGATATGGACTACTTCATTGTCTGAGGAGTCAGAGTGCTGTTGAACATTGTGTAATCATCAGTGAACATTCCTTCTTCCAACTTGATGAAGTAGCTGAAGACTGTTGGAACACGAACCATGTATAACTGAACCTGTGGAGAGTTTTCTCCCTGATTCTCATTGACTGTAATTTTGCTAGGGCTCTTTGATGCCACACTTGGTCAACTGTGGCCTTGATGTCCCCTCAGTTCTGGAATTCAACTCTTTTGTCCATGTTTGAATGATGGTTTGCAATGACATCAGGAACTGAGTGGCCATAGTGCAACCCAAACTAAGCATCAGTGAGCAGGAAACTGCTAAGCAAGTGCAGCTTGATAGCATTATTGAGGACGTAATTGATTACTTTATGATCGTAAGTTGACTATTGGGATAGTAATTGGCCAGATTGGAGTTGTCCTGCTTATAGGTAAAAACAAGGACTGCAGATGCTGGAAACCAGATTCTAGATTAGAGTGGTGCTGGAAAAGCACAGCAGTTCAGGCAGCATCCAAGGAGCAGGAAAATCGACGTTTCGGGCAAAAGTCCTTCATCAGGAATAGAGGCAGAGTGCCTGCAGGGTGGAAAGATAAATGAGAGGAGGGTGGGGGTGGGACAAACCTGAGCAATTTTCCACATTGCTGGGTAAATGATAGTGTTGTAGCTGTACTGGAAACAGCTTAGCTGAGGGCGTAGCAATGTCTGAAGCACATGTCTTAGTACTATTACTGTAATATTGTCAAAGCTGATAGACTTTGCAGTATCCAGTGCAAAGTCCACTCATTACTTGATATCATGGAGAATGAATGGGATCAGCTAAAGTCTGACATCTGTCAGGTTGAGATGGTTCATTAACTCAGCACTTATGGCTGAAGGTTGATGTAAATGCTTTACGTTATTTTTTGCACTGACGTACTTGACCTTAGTCAATAAGGATGGGGTGTTTAAAAACCTTTTTCAATTAATTGTTTAATTGACCACCACCATTCACAACTGGATGTGGCAGGACTGCAGAGCTTAAATTTGATCTATTGATTGTGGAATTGGTTACGTCTGCTCTGTGGCATGTAAGTAACCCTTCTTTGAAGCTTCATCAGGCTGACACCTCCTGCTTAGGTATGTCTGGTGCTGTTCTCCTGCACTCTTCATTGAACCAAGGTTGATTTCCTGACTTAGTGGTAATGGCAGAATGGGGGAATATGCTAGTTCATGAGGCTGCAGATTGTGTTGGGGTCAAATTCTGCTGCTGCTAATGGTCCACATCACCTCACGGCTGCCCAGTCTAGAGTTATCGAGTCATAGAGTCATATAGTACAAAAACAGACCCTTTGGTCCAACGGTTCCGTGCCCACCAGACATCCCAATCTGATAGTCTGGTTTGCCAGCATTTGGCCCATATCCTTGCAAACCCTTTCAATTCATATACCCATCTATATGCCTCTTAAGTGTTGTAATTGTAATTGTACCTGACTCCACTACTTCCTCTGGCAACTTGTTTCATACACACACCATCCTCTGAGTGAAAATGTTACCCCTCAGGCCTTTTTACATCTTTTCCCTCTCACCTTAAACCTATGTCTCTAGTTTTAGACTCCCACACTGAAGGAAAAAGACCTTGGCTTTTCACCTTATCCATGCCCCTCATGATTTTATACATTTCTATAAGGTCACAACCCAGCCTCTGATGCTACAGGGAAAAAAGACTCCGCCTATTCAGCCTCTCCCTATAACTCAAACCCTCCAGTTCTGGCAACATTTTCGTAAATCTTTTCTGTACTCTCTCAAGTTTAACAACATCCTTCCTAAAGGATGGCGACCAGAGTTGTATGCAATATTCTAAAAGTGGCCTAATCAATGCCCTGAACAGCTACAACATGATGTCCCAACTCCTATACCCAACTCCTGACCAATGAAGACAAGTGTGCCAAACTCCTTCTTCACCATTCTCTGTACCTGCAACACCACTTTCAAGGAACAATGCACCTGTTCTGCTAGGTCTCTTTGTTCAGAGTTGCTAGATTTGTTCAAAATCAATCCAGTTAGCATGGTGATAGGGCCACAGAATACGATTTAGGACATTTTTGGTGTGAAAAAGGGACTTTGTCTCCACAATTGCTGTGCAGTGGTCACTCGTACCAGCACAGCCATGGAAAGGTGCAGCTGAGGCAGATAGACTGATGAGGATGAGGTTAAATATGTTTTTTCCTCTTGTTGGTTCCCTCATCACCCACCACAGATTCAGTTTAATAGTTACGTCTTTAGGACTCAACCAACTCAGTCAGTGGAGTGCTGTTGAGTCAGTCTTGGTGGTGAACATTGAAGTCCCCCACTCAAAGTACATTCTGCACCCTTGCCACCTTCAGTGCCATCTCCAAGTGGCATTTAATATAAAGAAATACTGATTCACAGCTGAGGGGTGGAATGCCACTTCCCGGCTTGCAGCATTTGAAGTGTTGTGCAGCTGGATTCCAAATATAGCACCGGCGCTGTACATGCCAGAAGGTCCCAGCAGTGATGAGTACTTTCATCCCTTCTGCTGTGTAATTTGGGCTCAGTTGCATAATTAATAGTGTGAAACGTGGAATGACAGAAGTTGCTCCAATCATGGAAAATTGTGGGCCATGAATGTCACAACAAAACACTAACTGCAAATGGGAAGATTCCACCCTTACAATTTGAGGTGAGCCCTGAATGGGCCAACAAGATTATTCAATCGAGGCAGCCACAGTGGGAAGTTCAAAACTAGAGGGCATAAGTTTAGGGTGAGACGGGAAAGCGACCTAAGGGGCAATATTTTCATGCAAAGAGTGGTGCATGTATGGAATGAGCTGCCAGAGGAAGTGGTGGAAGCTTGTACAATTATAACATTTAAAAGGTACCTGGATGGGTATTTGAATAGGAAGGGTTTCCAGGGATATGGGTCAAGTGTTGGCAAATGGGACTAGATTAATATAGGATATCTGGTCAGCATGGACAAGTTCGAAGCAGGGTCTGTTTCTGTACTGTACATCTCTATGACTATGTCATCAAATCTGGTCAGGCTGAATTCAAAAGAGCAATTCAACTCTAAAGGCTATTTTTTGTGGCTTTGTCCTTGTTCCATGCAAGCTAACAGTTGTATGCAATTTCCTAGTTTTCATGAAAGATAAGCAACCTGACAGTGCACGAGCCACTGAATGTTGCAGTTTCTTTTACATTTTAACCCTGGCAGATGTTTGAGAGGCAGCATTGCTGTGATGCCAGTAATGTTACATTGTTTGCTGTAATTGCACAAGGCTTCTGGTAGAGATTCCTGGCACCTACTTTCGTGTATTGCATTGACAGTACTACAATTCTAAATCACACTCACACGAGTGTGAAGCATTCAGTAGACAATGGTGTAAATGATGGTACAGAAAATCATTCATCCTCATATGGTACTGGATCCAGGTTCTCTTGAGCTATCCATGAGCTCTGACCTCCTCAGGCTCTGCTCAGGCTGCCTTTATTGCCATTCATAGACAAAAGAACATTCCTTCATCCAGGAGGGTCTTCAGGAAAATTTTGCCTGGTCTCTAGTACTTCCTGGGATGGGTGGGATTGATAAGCAAAGGTGAAAGATGCTCTATGTTGCAGACAGTCCAGGGCTGTCTGGGTACCTCTTAAATATGGTGCCCAGATGTTGGTATCCAGATGATCCTGCTGGACATCCTGCCTATAGAGTGTGCCATCTTACGTGCACAGGCATATGTAATAAGCTAAGAAGAACATAGGCACTCTGGAAAATCAGCTCTGTCCCTGTAATAACTCAGGAATCTTGACTGTAAAGGAACATCATATTGCTGAACACCAAATTGGAGCCACTATTCATGGCATGCACAGGCCACATGCCCAATCAGAAACAAACAGTTCTGCACATCTATCCCAGTATTGGTTTATCTTTTATTACTCCTGGATCTGCTTTTTTTGTGTGTTTGTTTTTAAACTACTATCCACTACTAGTAAAAATACCCTGTAGCCAATTCAAAATCTATGTAAAGCCTATTATGGACAGTTCAAATTCGGTCTGCTCAGCTGATGAGTTATAAGTTGGGCAGGTCACTGCCGTTACCAGAGGAACTCATATTGTAAAGAGCTACATATGGAGATTAATTAGGAATTTCCTTTCTAGGGATTATCACAATCCTGAAGTGAAGTATACATTTTTTAGGCCCACTCTTACAATTAGCCTCAGAAGACAAAATTGCACATAAAACGTGTGTTTCTGTTGAAGAAAACTCTCAGACTCGGACCTTGCGAACTGATTAGTTTATTACACGATATATCATCGGGAATTCACCGTCCTAACTGTGGCTCAGTGTTATTCCGAAGTACATTAGGATACTACAGGATTATGTAGAGAAAACAGATAGGAGCTGATCGTTAATTACACAGTTTGGCATGCTTACAAGTTGGTACTAAACTAGAGGTTAGTCATTAAGTTCAAAACTAAAGCACTATTATGCATTCTACAAGTGGACAGATCAAATGGTATCACCACCTGCTCTAGTTATACAGATTGCTAATACTAAGCAGAGATATCCTTAATTGACTGATTAACCGTGAAGACGCAATAACTAGAGAAGGAAGGGGGACTAATTGGACAGTCTATGTCAGCTTGACTAGTTCTACAGCCTGCGCTGATTTTCCAGCAAAGGGAGGAGACACTACCTTGAGAAGGAAGATAAGGACAACCTTTTACATTACCTCATAGTAAGGAATGCATAGCCAGCAAAGTTC